>NW_017207910.1:0-4190 GCF_001704415.2 Capra hircus | reverse complement strand
TCCAGGCGAGATGAGGCCCATTTCCGCTGAGGCGTCCTGAGGCTAATCACACCTGACCTCTGGAACTTCAAAGGATCCTTCACACCTTTGCTGCAACTCAAGAATTCCCTGACATACCCGTCTCCACTCGAGAGGAAGCACGAGAGTCCAAACGACATCCAGAGGAGCCCGCGTTTCCACCTCCTAACTCGAGAGGAGGATCCTTTCCCTGCGTGCTCGGAAAGAAATTCCCGGCGTTCCTGTCGCAACTCAAGAGGAGGCGCTCTCCACAGGAAAGGCGAGAGGAACTCCGGGGTCATGCCAGCATTCCCAGAGTCCCCAGATGTCTCAGTCCATTCCAGGGAAACCTGTTTTCTCTGCACTGTTTTGACTTTCAAGCCGAGGAGAGACTCACACCACGGTGGCACGTGGGACAGCCCTGTGGAAAGCCTCGTGGGAAAGCCTCGTGGGAAAGCCTCGAGGGAATGCCACAGATCCCTTGTTCCACGTGAAGGAAAGGGTGACACTGCGGCTACAGCTCGGGAGGAAATCGCACGTGCATGCCCCCACTCGAGACGAGGACTGACTCCCCTGGGGAGACTCCAGAACTACCCCAAGATCCATGTCAGCACTGGAGAGGAATCCTCAGGTTCCGGCACCGACACGCACAATGTCTTAGGCCTGGGCATCGATGGGAGAGGAATCCCGAAATGCCCCCGAGCAACTCGCATGGGGACTGGCCTTTCCTGAGCCACCAGAGGGGTCCCTGAGGACCCCCGTCGTAAGTTGAGAGCGCCTGCCGCAACTCGAGAAAATCCAGGAGGTTCTCCCTTCCAGGCGAGATGAGGCCCATTTCTGCTGAGACGTCTCGAGGCTATCACACCTAACCTCTGGAAGTTCCAAAGGGTCCTTCACACCCTTTTTGCAACTCAAGAAGTTCCCGACATACCCGTCTCCACTCGAGAGGAAGCACGAGAGTCCCGCCCACATCCAGAGGAGCCCCGTTTCCGCCTCATAGCTCGATAGGGGGATCCTTTCCCTGCGTGGTCGTGAAAGAATTCCCGGCGTTCCCGTTACATCTCAAGAGGGGGCGCTCTCCACAGGAAAGGCGAGAGGAACTCCAGTGTGGTCCACCTTTCCAGATCCCCAGATGTCTCAGTCCATTCCACGGAAGCCTGTTTTCCCGGCACTGCCTCAACTTTCAAGCCCGAGGATCGACTGACACCACGGTGGCACGTGGGACATCACTGTGGGAAAGCGTCGTGGAAGCCTGGTGGAAAGCCACTGATTCTAGGATACACGGGAAGGGAAGCGTGACACTGCTGCTACAGCTCGGGAGGAAAGCGCACGTGCATGCCCCCACTCGAGACAAGGACTGACTCCCCTGAGGAGACTCCAGAAATACCCCAAGGTCCATGTCAGCACTGGAGAGGAATCCTCAGGTTCCGGCACCGACTCCACACAAGGTCTTAGGCATCGGCATCGGCAGGAGAGGAATCCCGAGAGGCCCCCTAGCAACTCGCATGGGGACTGGCGTTTCCTGAGGCCACCAGAGCGGGTCCCTGAGGTCCCCGTCGTAAGTCGAGAGCACCCTGCCGCAACACGAGAAAATCCAGGAGGTTCTACCCAGGCGAGATGAGGCCCATTTCCGCTGAGGTGTCTCGAGGCTAATCACACCTAACCTCTGGAACTTCCAAAGGGTCCTTCACACCCCTTGCTGCAACTCAAGAAGATCCCTGACATACCAGTCTCCACCCGAGAGGAAGCACGAGAGTCCCACCCACATCCAGAGGGGCCCCGTTTCCGCCTCCTAGCTCGAGAGGAGGGATCCTTTCCCTGCGTGCTCGGGAAAGAATTCCCGGCGTTCCCGTCGCATCTCAAGAGGAGGCGCTCTCAACAGGAAAGGCGAGAGGAACTCCAGGGTCGTGCCACCATTCCCAGAGTCCCCAGATGTATCAGTCCATTCAGGGAAACCTGTTTTGCCTGTACTGCCTCGACTTTCAAGCCGAGGATCGGCTCACACAACGGTGGCACGTGGGACAGCCCTGTGTGAAAGCCTCGTGGGAAAGCGTCGTGGGAAAGCCTCGATGAAAAGCCCCTGATGACTTGATCCACGCGAAGGAAGGGTGACTCTGCTGCTACAGCTCGGAAGGAAAGCGCACGTGCATGCCCCTACTCGAGACGAGGACTGACTCCCCTTGGGAGACTCCAGAAGTACACCAAGATCCATGTCATCAATGGAGAGGAATCCTCAGGTTCCGGCACTTACACCACACAAGGTCTTAGGCCCCAGCATTAACGGGAGAGGAATCCCGAGAGGCCCCAGAGCAACTCGCATGGGGACTGGCCTTTCCTGAGGCCACCAGAGCGGGTCCCTGAGGTCCCCGTCGTAAGTCGAGAGCACCTGCCGCAACTCGAGAAAATGCAGGAGGTTCTCCCCTCCAGGCGAGATGAGGCCCATTTCCGCTGAGGCGTCTCCAGGATATTCACCTAACCTCTGGAACTTCCAAAGGGTTCTTCACACCCTTGCTGCAACTCAAGAAGTTCCCCGACATACCCGTCTCCACTCGAGAGGAAACACGAGAGTCCCGCCCACCTCCAGAGGAGCCAGGTTTCCGCCTGCTAGCTCGAGATGTGGGATTCTTTCCCTGAGTGGTCGGGAAAGAATTCCCGGCGTTCCCGACCCATCTCAAGAGGAGGCACTCTCTACAAGAAAGGCCGAGAGGAACTCCAGGGTCGTGCCACCATTCCCAGAGTCCCCCAGATGTCTCAGTCCATTCCAGGGAAACCTGATTTCCCTGCACTGCCTCAACTTTCAAGCCGAGGATCGACTCACACCACGGTGGCACGTGGGACAGCCCTGTGGGAAAGCCTCTTGTGAATGCCTCGTGGGAAAGCTCCTGATCCGTTGATCCACGCGAAAGGGAAGCGTGACACTGCTGCTACAGCTCGGGAGGAAAGCGCACGTGCATGCCCCCTCTCGAGACGAGGACTGACTCCCCTGGGGAGACTCCAGAACTACCCCAAGATCCATGTCAGCACTGGAGAGGAATCCTCAGGTTCCGGCACCGACACCGCACAATGTCTTAGGCCTGGGCATCGATGGGAGAGGAATCCCGAAATGCCCCCCGAGCAACTCGCATGGGGACTGGCCTTTCCTGAGGCCACCAGAGCGGGTCCCTGAGGACCCCGTCGTAAGTTGAGAGCGCCTGCCGCAACTCGAGAAAATCCAGGAGGTTCTCCCTTCCAGGCGAGATGAGGCCCATTTCTGCTGAGACCTCTCCGAGGCTTATTCACACCTAACCTCTGGAAGTTCCAAAGGGGTCCTTCACACCCTTTTTGCAACTCAAGAAGTTCCCCGACATACCCGTCTCCACTCGAGAGGAAGCACGAGAGTCCCGCCCACATCCAGAGGAGCCCCGTTTCCGTCTCATAGCTCGATAGGAGGATCCTTTCCCTGCCGTGGTCGTGAAAGAATTCCCGGCGTTCCCGTTACATCTCAAGAGGGGGCGCTCTCCACAGGAAAGGCGAGAGGAACTTCAGTGTGGTCCACCTTTCCTAGATCCCCCAGATGTCTCAGTCCATTCCACGGAAGCCTGTTTTCCGGCACTGGCCTCAACTTTCAAGCCGAGGATCGACTGACACCACGGTGGCACGTGGGACATCACTGTGGGAAAGCGTCGTGGAAGCCTGGTGGGAAAGCGTCGTGGGAAAGCCTCGTGGAAAGCCTCGAGGGAAAGCCACTGATTCTAGGATACACGGGAAGGGAAGCGTGACACTGCTGCTACAGCTCGGGAGGAAAGGGCACGTGCATGCCCCCACTCGAGACAAGGACTGACTCCCTGAGGAGACTCCAGAAATACCCCAAGGTCCATGTCAGCACTGGAGAGGAATCCTCAGGTTCCGGCACCGACTCCACACAAGGTCTTAGGCATCGGCATCGGCAGGAGAGGAATCCCGAGAGGCCCCCGAGCAACTCGCATGGGGACTGGCGTTTCCTGAGGCCACCAGAGCGGGTCCTGAGGTCCCCGTCGTAAGTCGAGAGCACCTGCCGCAACACGAGAAAATCCAGGAGGTTCTAGCCCACCAGGCGAGATGAGGCCCATTTCCGGCTGAGGTGTCTCGAGGCTAATCACACCTAACCTCTGGAACTTCCAAGGGTCCTTCAACCCCTTGCTGCAACTCAAGAAGATCCCTGACATAACCAGCTC
>NW_017207909.1:0-4191 GCF_001704415.2 Capra hircus | reverse complement strand
GGAAAGCCACACAGATCCTTGATCCACAGGAATCTGGAAGCGTGGACACTGCTGCTACAGCTCGGGAGGAAATCGCACGTGCATGCCCCCACTCGAGACGAGGACTGACTCCCCTGGGGAGACTCCAGAAGTACCCCAAGATCCATGTCAGCACTTGGAGAGGAATCCTCAGGTTCTGGCACCACTCCACACAAGGTCTTAGGCCCCGGCATCGACGGGAGAGGAACCCGAGAGGCCCCGAGCAACACGCATGGGGACTGGCCTTTCCTGAGCCCTCCAGAGCGGGTCCCTGAGGACAACGTCTTAAGTCGAGAGCACCTGCCACAACTCGAGAAAATCCAGGAGGTTCCACCTCCAGGCGAGATGAGGCCCATTTCCGCTGAGGCGTCTCGAGGCTAATCACATCTACCCTCTGGAAATTCCAAAGGGTCCTTCACACCCTTGCTGCAACTCAAGAAGTTCCCCGAATACCCGACTCCACCGAGAGGAAGCACGAGAGTTCCGCCCACATCCAGAGGAGCTCCGTTTCCGCCTCCTTGCTCGAGAGACGGGTTCCTTTCGCTGCTGGTCGCGGGAAAGAATTCCCAGCGTTCCTGTCGCATCTCAAGTGGAGGCACTCTCCACAGGAAAGGCGAGAGGAACTCCAGGGTCGTGCCACCATTCCCAGAGTCCTCCAGAATCTCAGTCCATTCCAGGGAAACCTGTTTTCCCTGCACTGTTTCGACTTTCAAGCCGAGGATCGACTCACACCACGGTGGCACGTGGGAGAGCCCTGTGGGAAAGCGTCGTGGGAAAGCATGTGGAAAGCCTCGAGGAAAGCCACAGATCCTTGATCCACGCGAAGGGAAGCGTGAACTGCTGCTACAGCTCGGGAGGAAATCGCACGTGCATACCCCCACTCGAGACGAGGACTGACTCCCCTGGGGAGACTCCAGAAGTAACCCAAGATCCATGTCAGCACTGGAGAGGAATCCTCAGATTCTGGCACCCACTCCACACAAGGTCTTAGGCCCCGCAACGACGGGAGAGGAATCCCGAGAGGCCCCCGAGCAACTCGAAAGGGGACTGGCCTTTCCTGAGGCCTCGAGAGCGGGTCCCTGAGGACAACGTCTTCAAGTCGAGAGCACCTGCCGCAACTCGAGAAAATGCAGGAGGTTCTACCCTCCAGGCGAGATGAGGCCCATTTCTGCTGAGGCGTCTGGAGGCTAATCACATCTAACATCTGGAACTTCCAAAGGGTCCTTCACACCCTTGCTGCAACTCAAGAAGTTCCCCGACATACCCGTCTCCACTCGAGAGGAAGCACGAGAGTCCCGCCCACATCCAGAGGAGACCCGTTTCGGACTCCTAGCTCGAGAGGAGGGATCCTTTCCCTGCGTGGTGGGGAAAGAATTCCCCGCGTTCCCGTCGCATCTGA
The DNA here is from genome assembly GCF_001704415.2 of Capra hircus. Classification (NCBI taxonomy): domain Eukaryota; kingdom Metazoa; phylum Chordata; class Mammalia; order Artiodactyla; family Bovidae; genus Capra; species Capra hircus. Next base: position 2,774 of record NW_017207909.1, on the reverse strand, counting down.
AGAGGAGGCGCTCTCCACAGGAAAGGCGAGAGGAACTCCAGGGTCGTGCCACCATTCCCAGCGTCCCCCAGATGTCTCACTCCATTCCAGGGAAACCTGTTTTCCCTGCACTGCCTCGACTTTGAAGCCGAGGATCGACTCACACACGGTGGCACGTGGGACAGTCCTGTGGGAAAGCCTCGTGGGAAAGCCTCGTGGGAAAGCCTCGAGGGAAAGCCCCTGATGCCTTGATCCACGCGAAGGGAAGCGTGACACTGCTGCTACAGCTCGGGAGCGCACGTGCATGCCCCCACTCGAGACGAGAACTGACTCCCCTGGGAGACTCCAGAAGTACCCCAAGATCCATGTCAGCACTGGAGAGGAATCCTCAGGTTCCAGCACCGACTCCACACAAGATCTTAGGCCCCGGCATCGAGGGAAGAGGAATCCCGAGAGGCCCCCGAGCAACTCCCATGGGGACTGGCCTTTCATGAGGCCACCAGCGCGGGTCCCTCAGGTCCCCTTCGTAAGTCGAGAGCACCTGCCGCAACTTGAGAAAATTCAGGAGGTTCTCACCTTCAGGCGAGATGAGGCCCATTTCCGATGAGGCGTCTCGAGGCTAATCACACCTAAGCTCTGGAACTTCCAAAGGGTCCTTCACACCCTTCCTGCAACTCAAGAAGTTCCCCAACATACCCGTCTCCACTCGAGAGGAAGCACGAGAAATCCCGCCCACATAAAGAGGAGCCCCGTTTCCGCCTCTAGCTCGAGAGGTGGGATCCTTTAGCTGCGTGGTCGGGAAAGAATTCCCGGCGTTCCCGTCTAATCTCAAGAGGAGGCGCTCTCCACAGGAAAGGCGAGAGTAACTCCAGGGTCATGCTACCATTCCCAGAGTCCCCCAGATGTCTCAGTCCATTCCAGGGAAACCTGTTTTCCCTGTACTGCCTCGACTTTCAAGCCGAGGATCGACTCACACCATGGTGGCACGTGGGACAGCCCTGTGGGAAAGCCTCCTGGGAAAGCCTCAAGGGAAAGCGGCAGATCCCTTTATCCACGCGAAGGGAAGCGTGACACTGCTGCTACAGCTCGGAGGAATGCGCACCTGCATGCCCCCACTCGAGCGAGGACTGACTCCCCTGGGGAGACTCCAGAAGTAGCCCAAGATCAATGTCAGCACTGGAGAGGAATCCTCACGTTCCAGCACCGACTCCAAGCAAGGTCTTAGGCGCTGGCATCTAAGGGAGAGGAATCCCGAGAGGCACTCGAGCAACTTGCATGGGGTCGGCCTTTCCTGAGGCCGCCAGAGAGGGTCCCTGAGGTCCCCGTCGTAACTTGAGAGCACCTGCCACAACTCGAGAAAATCCAGGAAGTTCTCCCTCCAGGCGAGATGAGGCCCGTTTCCGTTGAAGCGTCTCGAGGCTAATCACATCTAACCTCTGGAACTTCGAAAGGGTCCTTCACACCCTTGCTGCAACTCAAGAAGTTCCCCGACATACCCGTCTCCACTCGAGAGGAAGCACGAGAGTCCCACCCACATCCAGAGGAGCCCCGTTTCCGCCCTCCTAGCTCGAGAGGAGGGATCCTTTCCCGGCGTGTTCGGGAAAGAATTCCCGGCATTCCATCGCAAGTCAAGAGGAGGCGCTGTCCCACAGGAAAGGCGAGAGGAACTCCAGGGTCGTGCCACATTCGCAGAGTCCCCAGATTTCTCAGTCCATTCCAGGGAAATCTGTTTTCCCTGCACTGCCTCGACTTTCAAGCCGAGGATCGACTCACACCACGGTGGCACGTGGGACAGTCCTTGGGAAAGCCTCCTGGGAAAGCCTCGGGAAAGCCTCGAGGGAAAGCGCCTGATGCCTTGATCCACGCAAAGGGAAGCCTGACACTGCTGCTACAGCTCGGGAGGAAAGAGCACGTGCATGCCCCACTTGAGACGAGGACTGACTCTCCTGGGGAGACTCCAGAAGTACCCCAAGATCCATGTCAGCACTGGAGAGGAATCCCAGGTTTCGGCACCGACTCCACTCAAGGTCTTAGGCCCCGGCATCGAGGGAGAGGAATCCCGAGAGGCCCCGAGCAACTCGCATGGTAACTGGCCTTTCTGAGGCCACCAGAGCGGGTCCCTGAGGTCCCCGTCGTAAGTCGAGAGCACCTGCCGCAACTCGAGAAATCCAGGAGGTTCTCCCCCTCCAGGCGAGATGAGGACCATTTCCGCTGAGGCTTTTCGAGGCTAATCACAGCTAACCTCTGGAACTTCCAAAGGGTCCTTCACACCCTTGCTGCAACTCAAGAAGTTCCCCGACTTACCCGCTCCACTCGAGAGGAAGCACGAGAGTCCTGCCCACATCCAGAGGAGACCCCGTTTCCGCCTCATAGCTCAAGAGGAGGGATCCTTTCCCTGCGTGGTCGGGAAAGAATTCCCCGTGTTCCCGTTGCATCTCAAGAGGAGTCGCTCTCCACAGGAAAGGCGAGAGGAACTCCAGGGTCGTGCCACCATTCCCTGAGTCCCCAGATGTCTCCGTCCATTCCAGGGAAACCTGTTTTCCCTGCACTGACTCGACTTCAAGCCGAGGATCGACTCACACCACGGTGGCACGTGGACAGCCCTGTGGGAAAGCCTCGTGGAAAGCCACAGATCCCTTGATCCACGCGAAGGAAGCGTGACACTGCTGCTACAGCTCGGGAGGAAATCGCATGTGTATGCCCCCACTCGAGACGAGGACTGACTCCCCTGGGGAGACTCCAGAAGTACCCAAGTCCATGTCAGCACTGAGGAGGATCCTCAGGTTCCGACCCCG
>NW_017207908.1:0-4191 GCF_001704415.2 Capra hircus | reverse complement strand
GAGACGAAGATGACTCCCCTGTGGAGACTCCAGTAGTACCCCCAAGATCCATGTTAGCACTGGAGAGGAAACCTCAGGATCGGGGCACCGACACCAAACAAGGTCTTAGGCCCCGTCATCGACCGGAGAGGAATCCCGAGAGGCCCCTTAGCAACTCGCAAGTCGACTGGCATTTCCTGAGTGGACCAGAGCGGGTTACATAAGTCCCGGTCGTAACTGGAGAGCACCTGCTGAAACTCGAGAAAATCCAGGAGGTTCTCCCCTGCAGGCGAGATGAGGCCCATTTCCGCTGAGGCGTCTCGAGTCTAATCACACCTAACCCTGGAACTTCCAAAGAGTCCTTCACACCCTTGCTGCAACTCAAGAAGTTCCCTGACATACCCGTCTCCACTGGAGAGAAGCACCAGAGACCCGCCCACATCCAGAGGAGCCCCGTTTCCGCCTCCTAGCTCGAGAGGAGGGATCCTTTCCCTGCGTAGTCAGGAAAGAATTCCTGGCGTTCCTGGCGCATCTCAAGAGGAGGCGCTCTCCAGAGGAAAGGCGAGAGGAACTCCAGGGTCGTGCCACCATTCCCAGAGTCCCCCAGATGTCTCAGTCCATTTCAGGGAAACCTGATTTCCCTGCACTGCCTCGAATTTCTAGCCGAAGATCGACTCACACCACGATGGCACATGAAACAGCCCTGTGGGAAAGCCTCGTGGGAAAGCCACGAGGGAAAGCCACAGATCCTTTGATCCATGCAAAGGAAGAGTGACACTGCTGCTACAGCTCGGGAGGAAAGCGCACGTTCATGCCCCACACAAGACGACGACTAACTCCCCTGGGGAGACTCCAGAAGTACCCCAAGATCCATGTCCACACTGGAGAGGGAATCCTCAGGTTCCGGCACCGACTCCACACAAGGTCTTAGGCCCGGCATCGAAGGAGAGGAATCCTGAGAGGCCCCCGAGCAACTCGCATGGCGCCTGGCCTTTCCTGAGGCCACCAGAGCGGGTCCGTGAGGTCCCCGTCGTAAGTCGAGAGCACCTGCCGCAACTAGAGAAAATCCATTAGGTTCTCCCCTCCAGGCGAGATGAGCCCATTTCCGCTGAGGCGTCTCAACGCTAATCACACCTAACCTCTGGAACTTCCAAAGGGTCCTTCACACCCTTGCTGCAACTCAAGAAGTTCTCCGACATACCTGACTCCACTCGAGAGGAAGCACGAGAATCCCGCCCACATCCAGAGGAGCCCGTTTCCGCCTCACACCTCGAGGTCAGGTATCCTTTCCCTGCATTTCGGGAAAGAATTCCCGGTGTTCCCGTCGCATCTCATGAGGAGGCGCTCTCCACAGGAAAGGCGGAGGAACTCCAGGGTCGTGCCACCATTCCAAGAGTCCCCCAGATATCTCAGTCTGCCCGGGTCCAGCCCCTGGATCCAGGGAATTCGACGGATTGACGGCGTTGTCGTGGAAAGTCTTTTTTATTTATTAATGTAAGATTAGGTTAAGAAATTATAGTGTAGTAAGAAGATTAACTGGAGGAAAAGGCTGAATAGCTTGGTTTACGTGGAAGACCAATAAAATTCCAGGCAAGGAATTTTTCACCATCTACGTTGGGCCACCAGCCCCTGCTTGAATATCTAAGGGTGCCTCGCCTTTAAGCTCCCTTTCGTGCAGGTCTTAACAGCCAGGCAAGTAAGTAGACCTGGCGAGCCTCCGCGCCCCTGGTGGAGATTCAGCCTGAAGTTAAAGTAAAAAGCAGAGAGAAGGAAAGGGAGAAAGAAGAAAGAGAGAAAAAGACACGGGGGGAGCCTGAGTCCCAAGAAACCAGGCCGAGAGACTAGTTCGAGAAACTGGTCCGAGAAACTGGCCCCATCCTTTATTGTTCATAAAGCCTTTTATACTTTTGATAAAACATGGAGTTCAATGGGGTAACACAAAATTATGTAGCGTTCGCACCCCAGACTCTTTCTGTACATCATTTTGTATACAAAAGGTCTCTGGGTGATTTACATTATCTTCTGGCCAAGAGGCTTGTTAAACACTTTTTGGCTCTCTTCCTTAATGAATGTTAATTTTGTTTCCTCTGAAGTTTTTCTTTAATCTGCATTTCCTTAAAGCATTAAAGTTACATCTCTATAGAACAAAGGTGCAGTGGGTTATAACAAAGAAGGTACTTAACTCAAAGATCTAATGTTGCTAATACCAGGTCTACTACTTGTTTTTTTAATATACCAACTCTATCTAAAAATAAAGGATATGAAAATTTAGCAGCAAGCATTGACCCAAAAAATGAAACTTTTAATCAGTCCTATTATAAAGATTTTGACTCTCGGATGCCCCTACATTCCTAGGATGTTTTAAGCTTCCTGTGCCTCCTGGGGAAAGAGGCCTCAAACAATCACATGCCAGCTGTACGAGTCCTGCAGGCAGGCTAGAAAGCATTCAGAGGGGTTTTTGGATTGAAACACTCTTTCAAATGCAGAAGACTAAAGCCCTGAATTGACTTTTTCCAGAAAATGTCAGAAGAGTGGAAAAGCCAGAGCAAAAAAGCCGGCAGATTTTTGTTGGGGTACGTGCGTAGGAACTTCCAGAGGGGTCCCTGAAGTCTGAACACACCATGCCTATGTCAGCTTTCTTCCTCATGACGTTATCACGGGCGGGAGTCCTCATACTGGCTCCCAGCATCAGTCCAATTCAGAGGAACCTGTTTTCCCTGCACTGCCTCGACTTTCACGCTGAGGATCAACTCACACCACGGTGGCACGAGGGAAAGCCCTGTGAGAAAGCCTCGTGGGAAAGCCTCCAGGGAAAGCCACAGATCCCTTGTTCCACACGACGGGAAGCGTGACCCTGCTGCTACAGCTCGGGAGGAAAGCACACGTGCGTGCCCTCACTTGAGAGGAGGATTGACTCTCCGGGGGAGACTCCAGAAGAACCCAATATCCGTGTCAGCACTGCAGAGGAAACCTCAGGTTCCGGCCCCGAATCCACACAAGTTGTTCCCGGGGCATCAACAGGAGAGTTATCAAGAGAAGCCCCCAGCATTGGCATGGACTGGCCTTGATGAAGCCAACAGAGCGGTCCCTGAGGTTCCCGTCGTAAGTCGGAGCACCTGCCGCAACTCGAGAAAATCCAGGAGGTTTCCCCTCCAGGCGAGATGAGGCCATTTCCAATGAGGTGTCTCGAGGCTAATTACATCTAATCTCTGGAACTTCCAAAGGGTCCTTCACACCCTTGCTGCAACTCAAGAAGTTCCCCGACATTCCCATCTCCACTCGAGAGGAAACACGAGGGTCCTGCCCACATCCAGAGCCCCCGTTTCATCCTCCTAGCTAGAGATGAGGGATCCTTTCCCTGCTTGGTCGGGAAAGAACTTCCGGCATTCCCGTCGCATCTCAGGAGGCGTTCTCCACAGAAGGGAGAGAGGAACTCCAGATCGCCACCATTTCAAGCGTCCCCAGATGTCTCAGTCCATTCCAGAGGATCGTTTTTACAGATGCCTAAACTTTCATGCCGAGGATCGCCTCACACCACCGGTGGCACGGGGGACAGCCCTGTGGAAAGCCTCGTGGGAAAGACTCTAGGAAAAGCCTAGAGGAAAAGCCACAGATCCATTGATCCACGCGACGGGAAGCATGACACTGCTGCACAGCTGGAGGAAGGGCATGCGCATGCGCATGCCCCACTCGAGACGAGGACTGATTCCCCTTTGGAGACTTCAGAAGTATCCCAAAAAACATGTCAGCACTGGAGAGGAATACTCAGATTCTGGTCCCCACTCCAAACAAGGTCTTGGCCCCGGCATGTACGGTGAGGAATCCGAGAGGCCCTCTAGCAACTCGCATGGGGACTGGTCTTTCCTAAGGCCAACAGAACGGGTCCCTGACGTCCCCGTCGTAAGTCGAGAGCACCTGCCACAACTCGAGAAAATGAAGGAGATTCTCCCCTTCAGGCGAGATGAGGCCCATTTCCACTGAGACGTCTCGAGGCTAATCACACCTAACCTCTGGAACTTCCAAAGGGTCCTTCACACCATAGCTGCAACTCAAGAAGTTCCACGAGAGAACCGTCGCCACTACATAGGAATCACCAGGTACCACCCACATCCAGAAGCCCCAATTCCCCCTCCTAGCTCAATGTGAGGATCCTTTCCCTGATTGGCCGGGAAAGAATTCCTGTCGTACCTGTTCAATCTCAAGGGAGGCACG
>NW_017207907.1:0-4192 GCF_001704415.2 Capra hircus | reverse complement strand
GTCGTGCCACATTCCCAGAGTCCCCCAGATGTCTCAGTCCATTCCAGGGAAACCTGTTTTCCCTGCACTGCGTCGACTTTCAATCTGAGATCGACTCACACCACGGTGGCACGTGGGACAGCCCTGTGGGAAACCTCGTGGGAAAGCCTCGAGGGAAAGCCACAGATCCCTTGATCCACGCGAATGGAAGCGGCGACAGTGCTGCTACAACTCGAGAGGAAAGCGCACGTGCATGCCCCCACTCGAAGAGGACTGACTCCCCTGGGAGACTCCAGAAGTACCCCCAAGATCCATGTCAGCACTGGAGAGGAATCCTCAGGTTCCGGCACTGATCCACACAAGGTCTTAGGCCCGGCATCGACGGGAGAGGAATCCCGAGAGGCCCCCGAGCAACTCGCATGGGGACTGGCCTTTCCTGAGGCCACCAGAGCGGGTCCCTGAGGTCCCAGTCGTAAGTCGAGAGCACCTGCCGCAACTCGAGAAAATCCATTAGGTTCTCCCCTCCAGGCGAGATGAGGCCCTTTTCCGATGAGGCTCCTCAAGGCTAATCACACCTAAACGCTGGAATTTCCCAAGGGTCCTTAGCACCCCTTGCTGCAACTCAAGAAGTTCCCCGATACCCGACTCCACTCGAGAAGAAGGACGAGAGTCCCGCCCACATACAGAGGAGCCCCGTTTCCGCCTCATAGCTCTAGAGGAGGGATCCTTTCCCTGCGTGGTCGGAAAGTATTCCCGGAGTTTCCGTCGCATCTCAAGAGGAGGCGCTCTCCACTTGAAACGGGAGAGGAACTCCAGGTTCGTGCCACCGTTCCACACTCCCGAGATGTCTCATTCCATTCCACGGAAACCTTTTTTCCCTGCACTGCCTCGACTTTCAAGCTGAGGATCGACTCACACCACGGTGGCATGTGTGACAGCCCTGTGGGAAAGCCTCGTGAGAAGGTCCCTGAGAAAGCCTCGAGGGAATGCCACAAATCCATGATCCACGCGAAAGGAAGCGTGACACTGCTGCTACAGCTCGGGAGAAAAACCCACGTGCATATCCCCACTCGCGAAAGAGGAATGACTCCCTGGGAGACTCCAGAGGTACCCAAGATCCATGTCAGCACTGGAGAGGAATCCTCAGGATCCGGCACAGACTCCAGCACAAGGTCCCAGGGCCCGGCATCGACGGGAGAGGAATCCCGAGAAGCCCCCGAGCAACTGCATGGGGAACTGGCCTTTCCTGAGGCCACCAGAGCGGGTCCCTGAGGTCCCAGTCGTAAGTCGAGAGCACCTGCCGCAACTCGAGAAAATCCAGGAGGTTCTCCCCTCCAGGCGAGATGAGGCCCATTTCTGCTGAGGCGTCTCGAGGCTAATCAAACCTAACCTCTCGAACTTCCAAAGGGTCCTTCACACCCTTGCTGCAACTCAAGAAGTTCCCCGACATACCCGTCTCCACTCGAGAGGAAGCACGAGAGTCCCGCCCAAATCCAGAGCAGCCCCGTTTCCGCCTTCATACCTCGAGGGGAGGGATCCTCTTCCCTGCGTGTCGGGAAAGAATTCCCGGCGTTCCCGTCGCATCTCAAGAGGAGGCTCTCTCCACCGGAAAGGCGAGAGGAACTCCAGGGTCTTGCCACCATTCCCAGAGTCCCTCAGATGTCTCAGTCCATTCCAGAGAAACCTGTTTTCCCTGCACTGCGTCGACTTTCAGCCGAGGATCGACTCACACCACGGTGGCACGTGGGACAGCCCTGTGGAAAGCCTCGTGGAAAAGCCTCTTGGGAAAGCGTCGAGGGAAAGCCACAGATCCGTTGATCCACGCGAAGGGAAGCGTGACACTGCTGCTACAGCTCGGGAGGAAAGCGCACGTGCATGCCCCCACTCGAGTAGAGGACTGACTGCCCTGGGAGACTCCAGAAGTACCCCAAGATCTATGTTAGCACTGGAGAGGAATCCTCAGGTTACAGCACCGACTCCCCACAAGAACTTAGGCTCCGGCATCAACGCGAGAGGAATCCCGAGAGGCCCCCAAGCTACTCACATGGGGACTGGCCTTTCCTGAGGCCACCAGAACGGGTCCCTGAGGTCCCCATCGTAAGTCGAGATGCACCTGCCACAACTCGAGAAAATCCAGGAGGTTCTCCCATCCAGGCGAGATGAGGCCCATTTCCGCTGAGGCGTCTGGAGTCTAATCACTTCTAATATCTGGAACTTCCAAATGGTCATTCACACCATTGCTGCAACTCAAGAAGTTCCCCGACATACCCGTCTCGACCTTGAGACGAAGCACGAGAGTCCCGCCCACATCCAGAGGAGCCCCGTTTCCGCCTCCTAGCTCGAGAGGAGGTATCCTTCCGCTGGTGGTCGGGAAAGAATTCCCGGCATTTCCGTCGCATCTCAAGAGGAGGCGCTCTCCACAGAAAGGCGAGAGGAACTCCAGGGTCGTGCTACCATTCCCAGAGTCCCCCAGATGCCTCAGTCCATTCCAGGGAAACCTGTTTACCCTGTACTGCCTCGACTTTCAAGCCGAGTATCGACTCACACCACGGTGGCACGTGGGACAGCCCTGTGGAAAGCCTCGTGGGAAAGCCTCGTGGGAAAGCCTCGAGGGAAAGCCTCGTGTGAAAGCCTCAAGGAAAAGCCACAGATCCCTTGATCCACGCGAAGGGAAGAACGACACTGCTGCTACAGCTCGGGAGGAAAGCGCATGTGCATGCCCCCACTCGAGACGAGGACTGACTCCCCTGGGGAGACTCGAGAAATACCCAAGATCCATGTCAGCACTGGAGAGGAATTCTCAGGTTCCGGCACTGTCTCCACACAAGGTCTTAGGCCCCAGCATCGACGGGAAAGGAATCCCGAGAGGCCCCCGAGCAACTTGCACGGGGACTTGCCTTTCCTGAGGTCACCAGAGCGGGTCCCTGAAGTCCCCGTCGTAAGTCGATAGCACCTGCCGCAACTCGACAAAAATCCAGGAGGTTCTCCCCTCCAAGCGAGATGAGGCCCATTTCTGCAGAGGCGCCTCGAGGCAAAATCACACCTAACCTCTGAACTTCCAAAGGGTTCTTCACCCCTTGCTGCAACTCAAGAAGTTCCCTGACATACCAGTCTCCACTTGAGAGGAAGCACGAGAGTCCCGGCCACATCCAGAGGAGCCCCGCTTTCCGCCTCCTATCCTGAGATGAGGGATTCTTTCCCTGCGTGGTCCTGAAAGAATTCCCGGCATTTCCCGTCGCATCTCAAGAGGAGGCGCTCTCCACAGGAAAGGCGAGAGGAACTCCCAGGGTCGTGCCACCATTCCCAGAGACAACCAGATGTCTCAGTCCATTCCAGGGAAAACTGTTTTCCCTGTACTGCCTCGACTTTCAAGCTGAGGATCGACTCAAACCACGGTGGCACGTGGGAAAGCCCTGTGTGAAAAGCCTCGTCGGAAAGCCCCTGATCCCTTGATCCACGTGAAGGGAAGTACGACCCTGCTGCTACAGCTCGGGAGGAAAGCGCACGTGCATGCCCCCACTCGAGTAGAGGACTGACTGCCCTGGGGAGACTCCAGAAGTACCCCAAGATCTATGTCAGCACTGGAGAGGAATCCTCAGGTTACAGCACCGACTCCACACAAGACCTTAGTCTCCGACATCAAGGGGAGAGGAATCCGAGAGGCCCCTGAGCTACTCACATGGGGACTGGCCTTTCTGAGGCCAGCAGAACGGGTCCCTGAGGTCCCCGTCGTAAGTCGAGAGCACCTGCCGCAACTCGAGAAAATCCAGGGGGTTCTCCCCTCCAGGCGAGATGAGGCCCATTTCCACTGAGGCGTCTCGAGGCTAATTACACCTAACCTCTGGAACTTCCAAAGGGTCCTTCACACCCTTGCCGCAACTCAGGAAGTTGCCCCGACATACCCGTCTCCACTCGAGAGTAGCACGAGATTCCCGCCCACATCCAGCAGAGACCCGTTTCCGCCTCCTAGCTCGAGAGGAGGGATCCTTTCCCTGCGTGGTCGGGAAAGAATTCGCGGCGTTCCCGTCACATCTCACGAGGAGGCGCTCTCTACAGGAATGGCGAGAGGAACTCCAGGGTCGTGCCACCATTCCCAGAGTCCCCCAGATGTCTCAGTCCATTCCAGGGAAACCTGTTTTCCCTGCACTGTCTCGACTTTCTAGCCGAGAATGGACTCACACCACGGTGGCACGTGGGACATCCTGTGGGAAAA
>NW_017207906.1:0-4192 GCF_001704415.2 Capra hircus | reverse complement strand
TCCAACCAGTCCATCCTAAAGGAAATCAATCCGGAATATTCATTGAGGGACTGATGCTGAAGCTAAAACTCCAAACTTTGGCCACCTGGCCACTTGATGCAAAGAGCTGACTCATTTAAAAAGACCTGATGCTGGGAAAGACTTAAGGTGGGAGGAGAAGGGGATGATAAGAGGATGAGATGGTTGTATGGCATCACCAAACTCGATGGACATGAGTTTGATTAAGCTCAGGAGTTGGTAAGAGACAGGGAATTCTGTCATGCTGCCGTCATGGGGTTGCAGAGTCGAACCCTATTGAACAATTTATGATTATACAGTGGAAGTGAGAAATAGATTTAAGGGCCTAGATCTGATCGATAGAGTGCCTGATGAACTATGGAATGAGGTTCGTGACATTGTACAGGAGACAGGGATCAAGACCATCCCCATGGAAAAGAAATGCAAAAAAGCAAAATGGCTGTCTGGGGAGGCCTTACAAATAGCTGTGAAAAGAGAGGAAAAACAAAGGAGAAAAGGAAAGATATAAGCATCTGAATGCAGAGTTCCAAAGAATAGCAAGAAGAGATAAGAAAGCCTTCTTCAGCGATCAATGCAAAGAAATAGAGGAAAAAACAGAATGGGAAAGACTAGAGATCTCTTCAAGAAAATTAGAGATACCAAGGGAACATTTCATGCAAAGATGGGCTCGATAAAGGACAGAAATGGTATGGACCTAACAGAAGCAGAAGATATTAAGAAGAGGTGGCAAGAATACACAGAAGAACTGTACAAAAAAGATCTTCACCCAGATAATCATGATGGTGTGATCACTCATCTAGAGCCAGACATCCTGGAATGTGAAGTCAAGTGGGCCTTAGAAAGCATCACTACGAACAAAGCTAGTGGAGGTGATGGAATTCCAGTTGAGCTATTTCAAATCCTGAAAGATGATGCTGTGAAAGTGCTGCACTCAATATGCCAGCAAATTTGGAAAACTCAGCAGTGGCCACAGGACTGGAAAAGGTCAGTTTTCATTCCAATCCCAAAGAAAGGCAATGCCAAAGAATGCTCAAACTACCGCACAATTGCACTCATCTCACATGCTAGTAAAGTAATGCTCAAAATTCTCCAAGCCAGGCTTCAGCAATACATGAACCGTGAACTTCCTGATGTTCAAGCTGGTTTTAGAAAAGGCAGAGGAACCAGAGATCAAATTGCCAACATCCCTGGATCATGGAAAAAGCAAGAGAGTTCCAGAAAAACATCTATTTCTGCTTTATTGACTATGCCAAAGCCTTTGACTGTGTGGATCACAATAAACTGTGGAAAATTCTGAAAGAGATGGGAATACCAGACCACCTGACCTGCCTCTTGAGAAATCTGTATGCAGGTCAGGAAGCAACAGTTAGAACTGGACATGGAACAACAGACTGGTTCCAAATAGGAAAAGGAGTACGTCAAGGCTGTATATTGTCACCCTGCTTATTTAACTTATATGCAGAGTACATCATGAGAAACGCTGGACTGGAAGAAACACAAGCTGGAATCAAGATTGCCGGGAGAAATATCAATAACCTCAGATATGCAGATGACACCACCCTTATGGCAGAAAGTGAAGAGGAACTAAAAAGCCTCTTGATGAAAGTGAAAGAGGAGAGTGAAAAAGTTGGCTTAAAGCTCAACATTCAGAAAACGAAGATCATGGCATCTGGTCCCATCACTTCATGGGAAATAGATGGGGAAACAGTGGAAACAGTGTCAGACTTTATTTTGGGGGGCTCCAAAATCACTGCAGATGGTGACTGCAGCCATGAAATTAAAAGACGCTTACTCCTTGGAAGAAAGTTATGACCAACCTAGATAGCATATTCAAAAGCAGAGACATTACTTTGCCCTAAGGTCCACTAGTCAAGGCTATGGTTTTTCCAGTGGTCATGTATGGATGTGAGAGTTGGACTGTGAAGAAGCTGAGCGCGAAGAATTGATGCTTTTGAACTGTGGTGTTGGAGAAGACTCTTGAGAGTCCCTTGGACTGCAAGGAGATCCAACCAGTCCATTCTGAAGGAGATCAGCCCTGGGATTTCTTTGGAAGGAATGATGCTAAAGCTGAAACTCCAGTACTTTGGCCACCTCATGCAAAGAGTTGACTCATTGGAAAAGACTCTGATGCTGGGAGGGATTGGGGGCAGGAGTGAGATGGCTGGATGGCATCACGGTCCCCATCCAGCCATCTCATCAAAGCATCATCTTTTCCAATGAGTCAACTCTTCATGAGGTGGCCAAAGTACTGGAGTTTCAGCTTTAGCATCAGAAATCCAGGGATCTCAGAATGGACTGGTTGGATCTCCTTGCAGTCCAAGGGACTCTCAAGAGTCTTCTCCAACACCACAGTTCAAAAGCATCAATTCTTCGGCGCTCAGCTTCTTCACAGTCCAACTCTCACATCCATACATGACACTGGAAAAACCATAGCCTTGACTAGACGGACCTTAGTCGGCAAAGTAATGTCTCTGCTTTTGAATATGCTATCTAGGTTGGTCATAACTTTTCTTCCAAGGAGTAAGCGTCTTTTAATTTCATGGCTGCAGTCACCATCTGCAGTGATTTTGGAGCCCCCAAAATAAAGTCTGACACTGTTTCCACTGTTTCCCCATCTATTTCCATGAAGTGATGGGACCGGATGCCATGATCTTCGTTTTCTGAATGTTGAGCTTTAAGCCAACTTTTTCACTCTCCTCTTTCACTTTCATCAAGAGGCTTTTTAGTTCCTCTTCACTTTCTGCCATAAGGGTGGTGTCATCTGCATATCTGAGGTTATTGATATTTCTCCCAATCTTGATTCCAGCTTGTGTTTCTTCCAGTCCAGCGTTTCTCATGATGTACTCTGCATATAAGTTAAATAAGCAGGGTGACAATATACAGCCTTGACGTACTCCTTTTCCTATTTGGAACCAGTCTGTTGTTCCATGTCCAGTTCTAACTGTTGCTTCCTGACCTGCATACAGATTTCTCAAGAGGCAGGTCAGGTGGTCTGGTATTCCCATCTCTTTCAGAATTTTCCACAGTTTATTGTGATCCACACAGTCAAAGGCTTTGGCATAGTCAATAAAGCAGAAATAGATGTTTTTCTGGAACTCTTGCTTTTTCCATGATCCAGCGGATGTTGGCAATTTGATCTCTGGTTCCTCTGCCTTTTCTAAAACCAGCTTGAACATCAGGAAGTTCACGGTTCACGTATTGCTGAAGCCTGGCTTGGAGAATTTTGAGCATTACTTTACTAGCATGTGAGATGAGTGCAATTGTGCGGTAGTTTGAGCATTCTTTGGCATTGCCTTTCTTTGGGATTGGAATGAAAACTGACCTTTTCCAGTCCTGTGGCCACTGCTGAGTTTTCCAAATTTGCTGGCATATTGAGTGCAGCACTTTCACAGCATCATCTTTCAGGATTTGAAATAGCTCAACTGGAATTCCATCACCTCCACTAGCTTTGTTCGTAGTGATGCTTTCTAAGGCCCACTTGACTTCACATTCCAGGATGTCTGGCTCTAGATGAGTGATCACACATCATGATTATCTGGGTCATGAAGATCTTTTTTGTACAGTTCTTCTGTGTATTCTTGCCACCTCTTCTTAATATCTTCTGCTTCTGTTAGGTCCATACCATTTCTGTCCTTTATCGAGCCCATCTTTGCATGAAATGTTCCCTTGGTATCTCTAATTTTCTTGAAGAGATCTCTAGTCTTTCCCATTCTGTTTTTTTCCTCTATTTCTTTGCATTGATCGCTGAAGAAGGCTTTCTTATCTCTTCTTGCTATTCTTTGGAACTCTGCATTCAGATGCTTATATCTTTCCTTTTCTCCTTTGTTTTTGCCTCTCTTCTTTTCACAGCTATTTGTAAGGCCTCCCAGACAGCCATTTTGCTTTTTTGCATTTCTTTTCCATGGGGATGGTCTTGATCCTGTCTCCTGTACAATGTCACGAACCTCATTCCATAGTTCATCAGGCACTCTATCTATCAGATCTAGGCCCTTAAATCTATTTCTCACTTCCACTGTATAATCATAAATTGTTCAATAGGGTTCGACTCTGAACCCCATGACGGCAGCATGACCAGAATTCCCTGTCTCTTACAACTCCTGGAGCTTAATCAAACTCATGTCCATCGAGTTGGTGATGCCATACAACCATCTCATCCTCTATCATCCCCTTCTCC
>NW_017207905.1:0-18115 GCF_001704415.2 Capra hircus | reverse complement strand
CCTACTAGGATTTTTTCCGCGACGAGGCTTTCCCACGAGGCTTTCCACACAGGGCTGTCCCACGTGTCCACCCGTAGGTGTGAGTCGATCCTCGGCTTGAAAGTCGAGGCAGTGCCGGGAAAACAGGTTTCCCAGGAATGGACTGAGAAATCTGGGGCCTCTGGGAATGGTGGCACGACCCTGGAGTTCCTCTCGTCTTTCCTGCGGAGAGCGCCTCCTCTTGAGTTGCGACGGGAACGCCGGGAATTCTTTCCCGAGCACGCAGGGAAAGGATCCTTCCTCTCGAGCTAGGAGGCGGAAACGGGGCTACCTCTGGATGTGGGCCAGGACCCTGGTGCTTCCTCTAGAGTGAAGACGGGTATGTCGCGGAACTTCCTGAGTTGCAGCAAGGGTGTGAAGGACCCTTTGGAAGTTCCAGAGTTTAGGTGTGAATAGCCTCGAGACGCCTCACTGGAAATGGGCCTCATCTCGCCTGGAGGGGAGAACCTCCTTGGATTTTCTCGAGTTGCGGCAGGTGCTCTCGACTTACGACGGGGACCTCAGGGACCCGTTCTGGTGGCCTCAGGAAAGGCCAGTCCCCATGCGAGTTGCTCGGGGTCCAATTGGGATTCCTCTCCCGTCGTATGCTGGGGCCTAAGACCTTGTGTGGAGTCAGTGCCGAAACCTGAGGATTCCTCTCCAGTGCTAACATGGATCTTGGGGTAATTCTGGAGTCTCCCCTAGGGAGTCAGTCCTCGTCTCGAGTGGGGGCATGCACGTGCGCTTTCCTCCCGAGCTGTAGCAGCAGTGTCGTGCTTCCCTTCGCGTGGATCAAGGGATCTGTGGCTTTCCCTCCAGGCTTTCCCACGAGGCTTTCCCATGAGGCTTTTCCACAGGGCTGTCCCAGGTGCCACCGTGGTGTGAGTCGATCCTCGGCTTGAAAGTGGAGGCAGTGCAGGGAAAAAAGATTTTCCCTGGAATGGACTGAAACATCTGGAGGACTTGGGGAATGGTGGCACGACACCTGGATTTCCTCTCGCCTTTCCTGTGGAGACCGACTCCTCTTGAGATGCGACGAGAATGCCGGGAATTCTTTCCCGATCCACGCAGGGAAAGGATCCCTCCTCTCGAGCTAGGAGGCGGAAACGGGGCTCTTCTGGATGTGGGCGGGACTCTCGTGCTTCCTTCTCGAGTTTAGACGGGTATGTCGGGGAACTTCTTGAGTTGCAGTAAGGGTGTGAAGGACCCTTTGGAAGTTCCAGAGTTTAGGTGTGAATAGCCTCGAGACGCCTCAGCGGAAATGGGCCTCATCTCGCCTGGAGTTGAGAACCTCCTGGATTTTCTCGAGTTATGGGCAGGTGCTCTCGACTTACACCGGGACCTCAGGGACCCGCTCTGGTTGGCCTCAGGAAAGGCCAGTCCCCATGCGAGTTGCACGGGGGACTCTCGGGATTCCTCTCCCATCGATGCCGGGTCCTAAGATCTTGTGTGGAGTCGGTGCCGGAACCTGAGCATTCCTCTCCAGTGCTGACAAGGATCTTGGGTTACTTTTGGAGTCTCCCCAGTGGAGTCGGTCCTCTTCTCGAGTGGGGGCATGCACGTGCGCTTTCCTCCCGAGCTGTAGCAGCAGTGTCACGCTTCCCTTCGCGTGGATCAAGGGATATGTGGCTTTCCCTCGAGGCTTTCCCAGGAGGCTTTCCCACGAGGCTTTCCCACAGGGCTGTTCCACGTGCCACCGTGGTGTGAGTCGATCCTCGGCTTGAAAATCGAGGCAGTGCAGGGAAAACAGGTTTCCCTGGAATGGACTGAGACATCTGGGGGACGCTGGGAATGGTGGCACGACCCTGGAGTTCCTCTCGCCTTTCCTGAGGAGAGCGCCTCCTCTTGAGATGTGACGGTAACGCGGGGAATTCTTTCCCCACCACGCAGGGAAAGGATCCCTCCTCTCGAACTAGGAGGCGGAAACGGGGCTCCTCTGTATGTGGGCGGGACTCTGTGCTTCCTCTCGAGTGGAGACGGGTATGTCGGGAACTTCTTGAGTTGAAGCAAGGGTGTGAAGGACCCTTTGGAAGTTCCAGTAGTTAGATGTGATTAGCCTCGAGACTCCTCAGGGGAAATGGGCCTCATCTCGCCTGGAGGGCAGAACCTCCTGGATTTTCTCGAGTTGCGGCAGGTGCTCTCGACTTGCGACGGGGACCTCAGGGACCCGCTATGGTGGCCTCAGGAAAGGACCAGTCCCCATGCGAGTTGATCGGAGTCCTCTCGGGATTCCTCTCACGTCGATGCCGGGGACTAAAGACCTTGTGTGGAGTCAGTGCCGGAACCTGAGGATTCCTCTCCAGTGCTGACATGGGATTTTGGGGTATTTCTGGAGTCTCCCCAGGGGAGTCAGTCCTCGTCTCGAGTGGGGGCATTGCACGTGCGCTTTCCTCCCGATCTGGAGCAGCAGTGTGGCGCTTCCCTTCGCGTGGATCAAGGAATCTGTGGCTTTCCCTCGAGGCTTTCCCACGAGGCTTTCCCACGAGGCTTTCCCACAGGGTTGTTCCATGTGCCACCGTGGTGTGAGTCGATCCTTGGCTTGAAAGTCGAGGTAGTGCAGGGAAAACAGGTTTCCCTGGAATGGACAGAGACATCTGGGGGCCTCTGGTAATGGTGGCACGACCCTGGAGTTCCTCTTGCCTTTCCTGTGGAGAGCGCCTCCTCTTGAGATACGACGGGAATGCCTGTAATTCTTTCCCGACCACGCATGGAAAGGTTCCCTCCTATCGAGCTAGGAGACGGAAACGGGGCTCCTCTGGATGTGGGCGTGACTCTCGTGCTTCCTCTCGAGTGGAATCGGGTATGTCGGGGAACTTCTTGAGTTGCAGCAAGGGTGTAAAGGACCCTTTGGAAGTTCCAGTTGTTAGATATGATTAGCCTCGAAACGCCTCAGCGGAAATGGGCCTCATCTCGCCTGGAGAGGAAAACCTCCTGAATTTTCTCGAGTTGCGGCAGGTGCTCTCGACTTACGACGGGGACCACAGGGACCTGCTCTGGTGGCTTCAGTAAAGGCCAGTCCCCATGCGAGTTGCTCGAGGGCCTCTCGGGATTCCTCTCCCTTCGATGCTGGGGCCTAAAATCTTGTGTGGAGTCAGTGCCGGAATCTGAGGATTCCTCTCCAGGGATGACATGGATCTTGGGGTACTTCTGGAGTCTCCCTCAGGGGAGTCAGTCCTCGTCTCGAGTTGGGGCATGCACGTGCGCCTTTCCTCCCGAGCTGTAGCAGCAGTGTCACGCTTCCCTTCCCGTAGGATCAAGGGATCTGTGGCTTTCCCTCGAGGCTTTCCCACGAGGCTTTCCCACGAGGCTTTCCCACAGGGCTGTCCCACGTGCCACCGTGGGTGAGTCGATCCTCGGCTTGAAAATCGAGGCAGTGCAGGGAAAACAGGTTTCCCTGGAATGGACTGAGACATCTGGGGGACGCTGGGAATGGTGGCACGACCCTGGAGTTCCTCTCGCCTTTCCTGAGGAGAGCGCCTCCTCTTGAGATGTGACGGTAACGCGGGGAATTCTTTCCCCACCACGCAGGGAAAGGATCCCTCCTCTCGAACTAGGAGGCGGAAACGGGGCTCCTCTGTATGTGGGCGGGACTCTTGTGCTTCCTCTCGAGTGGAGACGGGTATGTCGGGGAACTTCTTGAGTTGAAGCAAGGGTGTGAAGGACCCTTTGGAAGTTCCAGTAGTTAGATGTGATTAGCCTCGAGACTCCTCAGGGGAAATGGGCCTCATCTCGCCTGGAGAGCAGTACCTCCTGGATTTTCTCGAGTTGCGGCAGGTGCTCTCGACTTGCGACGGGGACCTCAGGGACCCGCTATGGTGGCCTCAGGAAAGACCAGTCCCCATGCGAGTTGATCGGAGTCCTCTCGGGATTCCTCTCACGTCGATGCCGGGGACTAAAACCTTGTGTGGAGTCAGTGCCGGAACCTGAGGATTCCTCTCCAGTGCTGACAGGGATTTTGGGGTATTTCTGGAGTCTCCCCAGGGGAGTCAGTCCTCGTCTCGAGTGGGGGCTTGCACGTGCGCTTTCCTCCCGATCTGGAGCAGCAGTGTGGCGCTTCCCTTTGCGTGGATCAAGGAATCTGTGGCTTTCCCTCGAGGCTTTCCCACGAGGCTTTCCCACGAGGCTTTCCCACAGGGTTGTTCCATGTGCCACCGTGGTGTGAGTCGATCCTTGGCTTGAAAGTCGAGGTAGTGCAGGGAAACAGGTTTCCCTGGAATGGACAGAGACATCTGGGGGCCTCTGGTAATGGTGGCACGACCCTG
The DNA here is from genome assembly GCF_001704415.2 of Capra hircus. NCBI lineage: Eukaryota > Metazoa > Chordata > Mammalia > Artiodactyla > Bovidae > Capra > Capra hircus. The sequence continues at coordinate 13,835 of NW_017207905.1, read as the reverse complement.
GAGTTCCTCTTGCCTTTCCTGTGGAGAGCGCCTCCTCTTGAGATACGACGGGAATGCCTGTAATTCTTTCCCGACCACGCATGGAAAGGTTCCCTCCTATCGAGCTAGGAGACGGAAACGGGGCTCCTCTGGATGTGGGCGTGACTCTCGTGCTTCCTCTCGAGTGGAATCGGGTATGTCGGGGAACTTCTTGAGTTGCAGCAAGGGTGTAAAGGACCCTTTGGAAGTTCCAGTTGTTAGATATGATTAGCCTCGAAACGCCTCAGCGGAAATGGGCCTCATCTCGCCTGGAGAGGAAAACCTCCTGAATTTTCTCGAGTTGCGGCAGGTGCTCTCGACTTACGACGGGGACCACAGGGACCTGCTCTGGTGGCTTCAGTAAAGGCCAGTCCCCATGCGAGTTGCTCGAGGGCCTCTCGGGATTCCTCTCCCTTCGATGCTGGGGCCTAAAATCTTGTGTGGAGTCAGTGCCGGAATCTGAGGATTCCTCTCCAGGGATGACATGGATCTTGGGGTACTTCTGGAGTCTCCTCAGGGGAGTCAGTCCTCGTCTCGAGTTGGGGCATGCACGTGCGCCTTTCCTCCCGAGCTGTAGCAGCAGTGTCACGCTTCCCTTCCGCGTAGGATCAAGGGATCTGTGGCTTTCCCTCGAGGCTTTCCCACGAGGCTTTCCCACGAGGCTTTCCACATGCTTCCCACAGGGCTGTCCCACGTGCCACCCTGGTGTGAGTCGATCCTCGGCTTGAAAGTGGAGGCAGTGCAGGGAAAACAGGTTTCCCTGGAATGGACTGAGACATCTGGGCGACTCTGGGAATGGTGGCACGACGCTGGAGTTCCTCTCACCTTTCCTGTGGAGAGCGCCTCCTCTTGAGATGCGATGGAAACGCCGGGAATTCTTTCCCGAGCACGCAGGGAAAGGATCCCTCCATCGAGCTAGGAGGCGGAAACGGGGCTCCTCTGGATGTGGGCGGGACTCTCGTGCTTCCTCTCGAGTGGAGACGGGTATGTCGGGGAACTTCTTGAGTTGCAGCAAGGGTGTGAAGGACCCTTTGGAAGTTCCAGAGGTTAGGTGTGAATAGCCTCGAGACGCCTCAGCGGAAATGGGCCTCATCTCGCCTGGAGGGGAGAACCTCCTGGATTTTCTCGAGATGCGGCAGGTGCTCTGGACTTCCGACGGGGACCTCAGAGACCCGCTCTGGTGGCATCAGGAAAAGCCAGTCCCCATGCGAGTTGCTCGGGGACTCTCGGGATTCCTCTCCCGTCGAAGTCGTGGGCCTAAGACCTTGTGTGGACTCGGTGCCGGAACCTGAGGATTCCTCTCCAGTGCTGACATGGATCTTGGGGTACTTCTGGAGTCTCCCCAGGGGAGTCAGTCCTCGTCTCGAGTGGGTGCCTGCACGTGCGCTTTTCTCCCGTGCTGTAGCAGCAGTGTCATGCTTCCCTTCGCGTGAATCAATGGGATCTGTGGCTTTCCCTCGAGGCTTTCCCATGAGGCTTTCCCACCAGGCTTTCCCACGAGGCTTTCCCACGAGGCTTTCCCTCAGGGCTGTCCCACGTGCCACCGTGGTGTGAGTCGATCCTCGGCTTGAAAGTGGAGGCAGTGTAAGGAAAACAGGTTTCCTTGGAATGGACTGAGACATCTGGGGGACACGGGGAATGGTGGCACGACCCTGGAGTTCCTCTCGCCTTTCCTGTGGAGAGCGCCTCCTCTTGAGATGCGACGGGATCGCCGGGAATTCTTTCCCGAACACGCAGGGAAAGGATCCCTCCTCTCGAGCTAGGAGGCGGAAATGGGGCTCCTCTGGATGTGGGCGGGACTCTCGTGCTTCCTCTCGAGTGGAGACGGGAAAGTCGGGGAACTTCTTGAGTTGCAGCAAGGGTGTGAAGGACCCTTTGGAAGTTCCAGAGGTTAGGTGTGATTAGCCTCGAGACGCCTCAGCGGAAATGGGCCTCATCTCGCCTGGAGGGGAGAACCTCCTGGATTTTCTCGAGTTGTTGGCAGGTGCTCTCGGCTTACAACAGGGACCTCAGGGACCCGCTCTGGTGGCCTCAGGAAAGGCCAGTCCCCATGCGAGTTGCTCGGGGGCCTCTCGGGATTCCACTCCCGTAGTTGCCGGGGCCTATGACCTAGTGTTGGAGTCGCTGCCGGAACCTGAGATTTCCTCTCCACTGCTGACCTGGATTTGGGGTACTTCTGGAGTTTCCCCAGGGAAGTCAGTCCTCGTCACGAGTGGGGGCATGCACGTGCGCTTTTCTCTCCGAGCTGTAGCAGCAGTGTCACGCTTCCCTTCGCGTGGATCAAGGGATCTATGGCTTTCCCTCGAGGCTTTCCCACGAGGCTTTCCCACGAGGCTTTCCAACAGGGCTGTTCCACGAGCCACCGTGGTGTGAGTCGATCCTCGGCTTGAAAGTCACGGCAGTGCAGGGAAAACAGGTTTCCCTGGAATGGATTGAGACATCTGGGGGACTCTGGGAATGGTGGCACGACCCTGGAGTTCCTCTCGCCTTTCCTGTGGAGAGTGCCTCCTCTTGAGATGCGTCAGGAATGCCGGGAATTCTTTCCCGACCACACAGGGAAAGGATCCCTACTCTCGAGCTAGGAGGCGGAAACGGGGCTCCTCTGGATGTGGGCGGGACTCTCGTGCTTCCTCTCGAGTGGAGACGGGTATGTGGGGGAACTTCTTGAGTTGCAGCAAGGGTGTGAAAGACCCATAGGAAGTTCCAGAAGTTAGGTGTGATTAGCCTCGAGACGCCTCAGCGGAAATGGGCCTCATCTCGCCTGGAGGGGAGAACCTCCTGGATTTTCTCGAGTTGTGGAAGGTGCTCTCAACATATGACGGAGGACCTCAGGAACCCGCTATGGTGGCCTCAGGAAAGGCCAGTCCCCATGCGATTAGCTCTGGGGCCTCTCGGGATTCCATTCCCATAGATACCGGGGCCTACGACCTTTTGTGGAGTCGCTGCCGGAACCTGAGGATTCCTCTCCAGTGCTGACCTGGATTTGGGGTACTTCTGGAGTCTCCCCAGGGGAGTCAGTCCTCAACTCGAGTGGGGGCATCTACGTGCGCTTTCCTCTCGAGCTGTTGCAGCAGTGTCACGTTTCCCTTCGCGTGGATCAAGTGATCTGTGGCTTTCCCTCGAGGCATTCCCACGAGGCTTTCCCACGAGGCTTTCCCACAGGGCTGTCCCACGTGCCACCGTGGTGTGAGTCGATCCTCGGCTTGAAAGTCGAGGCAGTGCAGGGAAAACAGGTTTCCCTGGAAGTGAACTGAGACATCTGGGGGACTCTGGGAATGGTAGAACGACCCTGGAGTTCCTCTCGCCTTTCCTGTGGAGAGCGCCCCCTCTTGAGCTGCTATGGCAAGTCCGGGAATTCATTCCCGACCACTCAGGGAAAGGATCCCTCCTATCGAGCTATGAGGTGGAAGCGGGGCTCCTCTGGATGTGGGCGGGCCTCTCGTGCTTCCTCTCGAGTGCAGAAGTGTATGTCGGGGAACTTCTTGAGTTGCAGCAAGGGTGTGAAGAACCCTTTAGAAGTTCCAGAGGTTAGGTGTGATTAGCCTCTAGACACCTCAGCGGAAATGCGCCTCATCTCGCCTGGAAAGGAGAACCTCCTGGATTTTCTCAGGTTGCGGCACGTGCTCTTTACTTATGATGGGGACCTCAGGGACCCGCTCTGGTGGCCTCAGGAACGGCCAGTGCCCCTGTGAGTTGCTTGGGGGCCTCTCGGGATTCCTCTCCCGTCGATGCCGGGCCCTAAGACCTTGTGTGGAGTCGGGGCCAGAACCTGAGGATTCCTCTCCAGTGCTGACATGGATCTTGGGGTACTTCTGGAGTCTCCCCAGGGGAGTCAGTCCTCGTCTCGAGTGGGGGCATGCACGTGCGCTTTCCTCCCGAGCTGTAGCAGCAGTGTCACGCTTCCCGTCGCGTGGATCAAGGTATCTGTGGCTTTCCCATCGTGGCTTTCCCACCAGGCTTTCCCACGAGGCTTTCCCACAGGGCTGTCCCACGTGCCACCCTGGTGTGAGTCGATCCTCGGCTTGAAAGTGGAGGCAGTGCAGGGAAAACAGGTTCCCTGGAATGGACTGAGACATCTGGGCGACTCTGGGAATGGTGGCACGACGCTGGAGTTCCTCTCACCTTTCCTGTGGAGAGCGCCTCCTCTTGAGATGCGATGGAAACGCCGGGAATTCTTTCCCGAGCACGCAGGGAAAGGATCCCTCCATCGAGCTAGGAGGCGGAAACGGGGCTCCTCTGGATGTGGGCGGGACTCTCGTGCTTCCTCTCGAGTGGAGACGGGTATGTCGGGGAACTTCTTGAGTTGCAGCAAGGGTGTGAAGGACCCTTTGGAAGTTCCAGAGGTTAGGTGTGAATAGCCTCGAGACGCCTCAGCGGAAATGGGCCTCATCTCGCCTGGAGGGGAGAACCTCCTGGATTTTCTCGAGATTGCGGCAGGTGCTCTGGACTTCCGACGGGGACCTCAGAGACCCGCTCTGGTGGCATCAGGAAAAGCCAGTCCCCATGCGAGTTGCTCGGGGGACTCTCGGGATTCCTCTCCCGTCGAAGTCGTGGCCTAAGACCTTGTGTGGACTCGGTGCCGGAACCTGAGGATTCCTCTCCAGTGCTGACATGGATCTTGGGGTACTTCTGGAGTCTCCCCAGGGGAGTCAGTCCTCGTCTCGAGTGGGTGCCTGCACGTGCGCTTTCCTCCCGTGCTGTAGCAGCAGTGTCATGCTTCCCTTCGCGTGAATCATGGGATCTGTGGCTTTCCCTCGAGGCTTTCCCATGAGGCTTTCCCACCAGGCTTTCCCACGAGGCTTTCCCACGAGGCTTTCCCTCAGGGCTGTCCCACGTGCCACCGTGGTGTGAGTCGATCCTCGGCTTGAAAGTGGAGGCAGTGTAAGGAAAACAGGTTTCTTGGAATGGACTGAGACATCTGGGGGACACGGGGAATGGTGGCACGACCCTGGAGTTCCTCTCGCCTTTCCTGTGGAGAGCGCCTCCTCTTGAGATGCGACGGGATCGCCGGGAATTCTTTCCCGAACACGCAGGGAAAGGATCCCTCCTCTCGAGCTAGGAGGGGGAAATGGGGCTCCTCTGGATGTGGGCGGGACTCTCGTGCTTCCTCTCGAGTGGAGACGGGAAAGTCGGGGAACTTCTTGAGTTGCAGCAAGGGTGTGAAGGACCCTTTGGAAGTTCCAGAGGTTAGGTGTGATTAGCCTCGAGACGCCTCAGCGGAAATGGGCCTCATCTCGCCTGGAGGGGAGAACCTCCTGGATTTTCTCGAGTTGTTGCAGGTGCTCTCGGCTTACAACAGGGACCTCAGGGACCCGCTCTGGTGGCCTCAGGAAAGGCCAGTCCCCATGCGAGTTGCTCGGGGGCCTCTCGGGATTCCACTCCCGTAGTTGCCGGGGCCTATGACCTAGTGTTGAGTCGCTGCCGGAACCTGAGATTTCCTCTCCACTGCTGACCTGGATTTGGGGTACTTCTGGAGTTTCCCCAGGGAAGTCAGTCCTCGTCACGAGTGGGGGCATGCACGTGCGCTTTTCTCTCGAGCTGTAGCAGCAGTGTCACGCTTCCCTTCGCGTGGATCAAGGGATCTATGGCTTTCCCTCGAGGCTTTCCCACGAGGCTTTCCCACGAGGCTTTCCAACAGGGCTGTTCCACGAGCCACCGTGGTGTGAGTCGATCCTCGGCTTGAAAGTCACGGCAGTGCAGGGAAAACAGGTTTCCCTGGAATGGATTGAGACATCTGGGGGACTCTGGGAATGGTGGCACGACCCTGGAGTTCCTCTCGCCTTTCCTGTGGAGAGTGCCTCCTCTTGAGATGCGTCAGGAATGCCGGGAATTCTTTCCCGACCACACAGGGAAAGGATCCCTACTCTCGAGCTAGGAGGCGGAAACGGGGCTCCTCTGGATGTGGGCGGGACTCTCGTGCTTCCTCTCGAGTGGAGACGGGTATGTGGGGGAACTTCTTGAGTTGCAGCAAGGGTGTGAAAGACCCATAGGAAGTTCCAGAAGTTAGGTGTGATTAGCCTCGAGACGCCTCAGCGGAAATGGGCCTCATCTCGCCTGGAGGGGAGAACCTCCTGGATTTTCTCGAGTTGTGGAAGGTGCTCTCAACATATGACGGAGACCTCAGGAACCCGCTATGGTGGCCTCAGGAAAGGCCAGTCCCCATGCGAGTAGCTCTGGGGCCTCTCGGGATTCCATTCCCGTAGATACCGGGGCCTACGACCTTTTGTGGAGTCGCTGCCGGAACCTGAGGATTCCTCTCCAGTGCTGACCTGGATTTGGGGTACTTCTGGAGTCTCCCCAGGGGAGTCAGTCCTCAACTCGAGTGGGGGCATGCTACGTGCGCTTTCCTCTCGAGCTGTTGCAGCAGTGTCACGTTTCCCTTCGCGTGGATCAAGTGATCTGTGGCTTTCCCTCGAGGCATTCCCACGAGGCTTTCCCACGAGGCTTTCCCACAGGGCTGTCCCACGTGCCACCGTGGTGTGAGTCGATCCTCGGCTTGAAAGTCGAGGCAGTGCAGGGAAAACAGGTTTCCCTGGAGTGAACTGAGACATCTGGGGGACTCTGGGAATGGTAGAACGACCCTGGAGTTCCTCTCGCCTTTCCTGTGGAGAGCGCCCCCTCTTGAGCTGCTATGGCAAGTCCGGGAATTCATTCCCGACCACTCAGGGAAAGGATCCCTCCTATCGAGCTATGAGGTGGAAGCGGGGCTCCTCTGGATGTGGGCGGGCCTCTCGTGCTTCCTCTCGAGTGCAGAAGTGTATGTCGGGGAACTTCTTGAGTTGCAGCAAGGGTGTGAAGAACCCTTTAGAAGTTCCAGAGGTTAGGTGTGATTAGCCTCTAGACACCTCAGCGGAAATGCGCCTCATCTCGCCTGGAAAGGAGAACCTCCTGGATTTTCTCAAGGTTGCGGCACGTGCTCTTTACTTATGATGGGGACCTCAGGGACCCGCTCTGGTGGCCTCAGGAACGGCCAGTGCCCCTGTGAGTTGCTTGGGGGCCTCTCGGGATTCCTCTCCCGTCGATGCCGGGCCCTAAGACCTTGTGTGGAGTCGGGGCCAGAACCTGAGGATTCCTCTCCAGTGCTGACATGGATCTTGGGGTACTTCTGGAGTCTCCCCAGGGGAGTCAGTCCTCGTCTCGAGTGGGGGCATGCACGTGCGCTTTCCTCCCGAGCTGTAGCAGCAGTGTCACGCTTCCCGTCGCGTGGATCAAGGTATCTGTGGCTTTCCATCGTGGCTTTCCCACCAGGCTTTCCCACGAGACTTTCCCACAGGGCTGTCCCACGTGCCACCGTGGTGTGAGTCGATCCTCGGCTTGAAAGTCGAGGCAGTGCAGGGAAAACAGGTTTCCCGGGAATGGACTGAGATATCTGGGAGACTCTGGGAATGGTGGCACGACCTTGGAGTTCCCCTCGCCTTTCCTGTGGAGAGCGCCTCCTCTTGAGATGCGACGGGAACGCCGGGAATTATTTCCCGACCACGCAGGGAAAGGATCCCTTCTCTCGAGTTAGGAGGCAGAAATGGGGCTCCTCTGGATGTGGGCGGGACTCTCGTGCTTCCTCTCGAGTGGAGACGGGTATGTCGGGGAACTTCTTGAGTTGCAGCAAGGGTGTGAAGGACCCTTTGGAAGTTCCAGAGGTTAGGTGTGATTAGCCTCGAGACGCCTCAGCGGAAATGGGCCTCATCTCGCCTGGAGTGGAGAACCTCCTGGATGTTCTCGTGTTGCGGCAGGTGCTCTCGACTTACGACGGGGACCTCAGGGACCCACTCTGTTGGCCTCAGGAAAGGCCAGTCCGCATGCGAGTTGCTCGGGGGCCTCTCGGGATTCCTCTCCCGTCGTTGCCGGGGCCTAAGACTGCCGGGAGCCAGTGTGAGGAAGCCCGCCCGTGACAAGGTTATGAGGAATGGAAGCTGACATACGCAAGGCATGCTCAGACTTCAGGGACCCCTCTGGAAATTTTTAATCATGTACCCCAACAAAAATCTGCCGGTTTTTGTGCTCTGCTTTTTCACTCTTCTGACCTTTTCTGGAAAAAGTCAATTCAGGGCGCTAGTCTTCTGCATTTGAAAGAGTGTTTCAATCCAAAAAACCTCTGATGGCTTTCTAGCCTGCCTGTAGGACTCGTACAGCTGCGCTTGTGATTGTTTGAGGCCTCCTGACCGCAGGAGGCACAGGAAGCTTAAAACATCCTAGGAATGCAGGAGCTTCCGAGGAGTCAAAATCTTTAGAATAGGACTGATTAAAAGTTTCATTTTTTGGGTCAATGCTTGCTGCCAAATTTTCATATCCTTTATTATTAGATATAGTTGGTATATAGAAAAACAAGTAGTAGACCTGGTATTAGCAACATTAGATCTTTGAGTTAAGTACCTTCTTTGTTATAACCCACTGCACCTTTGTTCTATAGAGATGTAACTTTAATGCTTTAAGGAGATGCAGATTAAAGAAAAACACTTCAGGGGAAACAAAATTAACATTCATTAAGGAAGAGAGCCAAAAAGTGTTAACAAGCCTCTTGGCCAGAAGATAATGTAAATCACCTGAGACCTTTAGTATACAAAATGATATACAGAAAGAATCTGGGTTGCGAACACTACATAATTTTGTGTTATCCATTGATCTCCATGTTTTATCAAAAGTATAAAAGGCCTTCTGAACAATAAAGGAGGAGGCCAGGGGCCGGGGGCCAGTTTCTCGGACCAGCTTCTCGAACTAGTCTCTCAGCCTGGTTTCTTGGGACTCTGGCTCCCCCCGTGTCTTTCTCACTCTTTCTTCTTCTCTACCTTTCCTTCTCTCTGCTCTTTACTTTAACTTCAGGCTGAATCTCCACCTGGAGTGCGGAGGCTCGCCAGGTCTACTTACTTGTCCTGGCTGTTAAGACCCACACGAAAGGGAGCTTAAGGCGAGGCACCTTTAGATATTCAAGCGGGTGCCGGTGGCCCAACGTAGGTGGTGCAAATTCCTTGTCTGGAATTTTATTGGCCGTCCGCGTAAACCAAGCTATTCAGTCCTCTTCCTCCACTTAACCTTCTTACTACAATATAGTTTCCTAATCTAATCTTACATTAATAAATAAACAAGTCTTTCCACGCCAACGCCGTCCACCCTTCGAATTCCCTGGATCCACCGGGGCTGGAAGCCGGCATAAGACCTTGTGTGGAGTCGGTGCCGGAACCTGAGGATTCCTCTCCAGTGCTGACATGGAACTTGGGGTACTTCTGGAGTCTCCCCAGGGGAGTCAGTCCTCGTCTCGAGTGGGGGCATGCACTGTGGCTTTCCTCCCGAGCTGTAGCAGCAGTGTCACGCTTCCCTTCGCGTGGATCAAGGGATCTGTGGCTTTCCCTCGAGGCTTTCCCACGAGGCTTTCCCTCGAGGCTTTCCCACAGGGCTGTCCCACTTGCCACCGTGGTGTGAGTCGATCCTCGGCTTGAAAGTCGAGGCAGTGCAGGGAAAACAGGTTTCCCTGGAATGGATTGAGACATCTCGGGGGACTCTGGGAATGGTGGCACGATCCTGGAGTGCCTCTCGTCTTTCCTGTGGAGAGCGCCTCCTCTTCAGATGCGACAGAAACGTCGGGAATTCTTTCCCGACCACGCAGGGAAAGCATCCCTCCTCTCGAGCTAGGAGGCAGAAATGGGGCTCCTCTGGATGTCAGCGGGACTCTCGTGCTTCCTCTCGAGTGGAGACGGGTATGTCGGGGAACTTCTTGAGTCGCAGCAAGGGTGTGAAGGACCCTTTGGAAGTTCCAGAGGTTAGGTGTGATTAGCCTCGAGACGCCTCAGCGGAAATGGGCCTCATTTCGCCTGGAGGGGAGAACCTCCTGGATTTTCTCGAGTTGCCGGCAGGTGCTCTCGACTTACGATGGGGCCCTCAGGGACCCGCTCTGGTGGCCTCACGAAAGGCCAGGCCCCATGCGAGTTGCTCGGGGGCCTCTCGGGATTGCTCTGCCGTCGATGCCAGGGCCTAAGACCTTGTGTGGAGTCGGTGCTGGAACCTGAGGATTTCTCTCCAGTGCTGACATGGATCTTGGGGTACTTCTGGAGTCTCCCCTGGGAGTCAGTCCTCGTCTCGAGTGGGGGCATGCACGTGCGCTTACCTCCCAAGCTGTATCAGCAGTGTCACGCTTCCCTTCACGTGGATCAAGGGATCTGTGGCTTTACCTCGAGGCTTTCCCACGAGGCTTTCCCTCGAGGCTTTCCCACAGGGCTGTCCCACGTGCCACCGTGGTGTTTCTCTATCCTCGGCTTGAAAGTCGAGGCAGTGCAGGGAAAACAGGTTTCCCTGGAATTGACTGAGACATCCGGGGGACTCTGGGAATGGTGGCACGACCTGGAGTTACTCTCACCTTTACTGTTTAGAGCGCCTCCTCTTGAGATGGGACGGGAACGCCGGGAATTCTTTCCCGGACACGCAGGGAAAGGATCCCTCCTCTCGAACTACGAAGCGGAAACACGGCTCATCTGAATGTGGGCTGGGCTCTCGCGCTTCCTCTCGAGTGGAGACGGGTATGTCGGGGAACTTCTGGAGTTGCAGCAAGGGTGTGAAGGACCCTTTCGAAGTTCCAGAGTTTAGGTGTGATTTGCCTCGAGGCGTCTCAGCGGAAAAGGGCCTCATCTCGCCTGGAGGGGAGAACCTCCTCGATTTTCTTGAGTTGCGGCAGGTGCTGTCGACTTAGGACGGGGACCTCAGGGACCCGCTCTGGTGGCCTCAGGAAAGGCCAGTACCCATGCGAGTTGCTCAGGGGCCTTTTGGTATTCCTCTCCCATCGATGCCGGGGCCTAAGACCTTGTGTGGAGTCGGTGCCATAACCTGAGGATTCCTCTCCAGTGCTGACATGGTTCTTGGGGTACTTCTGGAGTCTCCCCAGGGAGTAAGTCCTCGTCTCGAGTGGGGCCATGCACGTGCGCTTTCCTCCCGAGCTGTAGCAGCAGTGTCACGCTTCCCTTCGCGTGGATCAAGGGATCTCTGGCTTTCCCTCGAGGCTTTCCCACGAGGCTTTTCCACAGGGCTGTCCCACGTGCTAGAGTGGTGTGAGTCGATCCTTGGCTTGAAAGTCGAGGCAGGGCAGGGAAAACAGTTTTCCCTGGAATGGACTGAGACACATGGGGGACTCTGGGAATGGTGGCACGACCCTGATTTCCTCTCGTCTTTAGTGTGGAGAGCGCCTCCTCTTGAGATGCGATGGGAACGCCGGGAATTCTTGACCGAACACGCAGGGAAAGGATCCCTCCTCTCGAGCCAGGAGGCAGAAAAGAGGCTCCACTGAATGTGGGCGGGATTCTTGTGCTTCCTCTCAAGTGGAGACGGGTATGTCGGGGAACTTCTTGAGTTGAAGCAAGGGTGTGAAGGACTCTTTGGAAGTTCGAGAGGTTAGGTGTGATTATCCTCGAGATGCCTCAGCGGAAATGGGCCTCATCTCACCTGGAGGGGAGAACCTCCTGGATTTTCTCGAGTTGCGGCAGGTGCTCTCGACTTACGACCTGGACCACAAGGACCCGCTTTGGTGGCCTGAGGAAAGGCCAGTCCCCATGCGAGTTGCTCGGGGGGCCTCTCGGGATTCCTCTCCCGTCGATTTCGGGGCCTAAGACCTTGTGTGCAGTCGGTGCCGGAACCTGAGGATTCCTTTCCAGTGCTGACATGGGTCTTGGGGTACCTCTGGAGTCTCCCCAGGGGATTCAGGCCTCGTCTCGAGTGGGGGCATGAGCGTGCTCTTTCCTCCCATGCTGTAGTAACAGTGTCACGCTTCTGCTTGCGTGGACCAAGGGATCTGTGACTTTCCCCTCGAGTCTTTCCCACGAGGCTCTCCCACAGGGCTGTCCCACGTGTCACGGTGCTGTGAGTCGATCCTCGGCGTGAAAGCCGAGGCAGTGCAGGGAAAACAGGTTCCTGTGGAATGGACTGAGACATCTGGGGGAGTCTTGGAATGGTGGCACGACCCTGCAGTTCCTCTCCCCTTTCCTTTGGAGAGCGCCTCCTCTTGAGATGCGATGGGAATGCCGGGAATTCTTTCCCGACCAAGTAGGGAAAGGATCCCTCATCTCGAGCTACGAGCCGGAAACGGAGCTCCTCTGGATGTGGCCGGGACCCTCGTGCTTCCTCTTGAGTGGAGACGGGTATGTCGGGGAACTTCTTGAGTTGCAGCATGACTGTGAAAGACTCTTTAGAATTTCCAGAGTTCACGTGTGATTAGCCTCGAGACACCTCAGTGGAAACGGGCCTCATCTCACCTGCATGGGAGAACCTCCTGGATTTTACCGAGTTGCGGCAGGTGCTCTCGACTTACGACGGGGACCTCATGGACCCGCTCTGGTGACCTCAGGAAAGGCCAGTCCCCATGCGAGTTGCTATAGGTCCTGTCGCTATTCCTCTCCCGTCGATGCCAGGGCCTAAGACCTTGTGTGGAGTCGGGGCCGGAACCTGAGGATTCCTCTCCAGGGCTGACATGCATCTTGGGGTATTTCTGGAGTCTCCCCAGGGGAGTCAGTTCTCGTCTCGAGTAGGGGCATGCACGTGCGCTTTCCTCCCGTGCTGTAGCAGCAGTGTCACGCTTCCCGTCGCGTGGATTAAGGGATCTGTGGCTTTCCCTCTAGGCTTTCCCACGAGGCTTTCCCACAGGGTTGTCACACGTGCCACCGTGGTGTGAGTCGATCCTCGGCGTGAAAGTCGAGGCAGTGCAGGGAAAACAGGATCCTCTGGAATGGACTGAGACATCTGGGGGACTCTTGGAATGGTGCCACGACCCATGAGTTCCTCTCGCCTTTCCTGTGCAGCGCGCCTCCTCTTGAGATGCGTCGAAACGTCGGGAATTCTTTCCCGAGGAAGCAGGGAAGGATCCCTCATCTCGAGCTTGGCGGGCCGGAAACGGAAGCTCCTCTGGCGGTGGCCGGACCCTCGTGCTTCCTCTGGAGTGGAGACGGGTATGTCGGGGAACTTCTTGAGTTTTAGCAAGGGTGTTTAGGACACTTTGGAAGTTCCAGAGTTTAGGTGTGATTACTCTCGAGACGCCGCAGAGAAAATGGGCCTCATCTCGACTGGAGCCAGAGAACCTCCCTGGATTTTCTCGAGTTGCGGCAGGTACTCTCGACCATACTACCGTGACCTCTGGGACAGTGTAGCAGATGTGTCACGCTTCCCCGTCGCGGGGATCAAGGGATCTGTGGCTTTCCCTTGAGTCTTTCTCACAGGGCTGTCCCACATGCCACCGTGGTGTGAGTGGATCCTCGGCGTGAAAGTCGAGCAGTGGCTGGGAAAACAGCTTTCCTTGAATGGACTGAGAAACATCTGGGGACTCTTGAAATCGTGCACGACCTGCGGAGTTTCCTCCTCAGCCTGTTCCTTTGGAGACCCTTCTCTTGAGATGCGATGGAACGCCCGCGCGAAAAATTTCTCCCGACCAGGCAGGACAGGATCCTTTGCATACTGGATGCGACAACGGGGGTTCCTCTGAATGTGGCGGGACCCTCGTAGCTTCCTCTTCGGTGGAGACGGGTATGTCGGTGGACTTCTTGAGTTTCCACAGGGTGTCAAGGACCCTTGGTTTAATTTCCAGAGTGTTAGGGTGGATAGCCCTCAAGACACGCATCAGCCAGGAAATGAGCCCTCATCCGCCTCGGAGGGAGAAACTCCTGGATTTTACTCAGTTGCGCATAGGGTGCTCTCGACTTTAGAGGGCGACTCAGGGACCGCTCTGGTGCCTCAGGAAGGTCCAGTCCCCAGGAGTTGCTACCGGGGCCTTCCTGGATTCTCTCGATCGATGCCGGTCCTAAGACCTTGTGTGGAGTCGGGGCCAGACCGCCGAGTATGCCTTCTCTCACTGC
>NW_017207904.1:0-4194 GCF_001704415.2 Capra hircus | reverse complement strand
GCTAAGTGCGCCTCCAGTACGGCGAGAGCTCTAGCTCTGCTCAGAGCCCCGATCTGGCAGAGTTCTGGCGCGAGGCTGCTCTGCCGGGGGCTAGCCTTGCCCAGACTTGCCTTGCTTTTAGGCTGCCTCTCCAGGAAGGAGCAGGCAGCCAGGAGCCTGGGAGTCGCACTGGCCACTGGCGCCTTTCTTGCCTCAGCTCCAATCCTGCCTTGCTTTGCACTTAGGTCCCAGTCCTCCTTAAGGAGAGCTTTAGGGCTGGTGGGTTGCACACTGCCAAGGGCTCCAGCAGTGAGAATTCTGGTCAGAGGGAAGGGAAGGGCAACTGCAGGGCTCCTCCAGCGGTTGCTTGGCCGCCCAGATTCAGCGCCACACGGAGAGCACCAGGCTCCCAGGGCCCCTGGCTGGGGTTTTCGAGCCCCGCACACACGGAGGCTGATTCCTTGGGTGCCCAGAAAGTGTATGACAGACGTAGGTTCCCTAGCACTCTCCTCCCCAGCAGAGACATGTGCAGGTGTTTGGGGCCTGATCCTGCGTGTCTGGGTTCCTGCCCACAGCCCCAACTCAGGGGAAGCAGCCCCTGAGGCAAGACCTGCTGGAGGAGCCCTGCGCCCCCGCCTGATAGGCGAGTGCACAGCCAGCAGGGAAGCGAGCCTCCTCGGGGGAAAGAGGAGGCAGCGAGCCCAGTACAGAGCTGAAATCCCTGCTTACCTACGAAGCTAAGTGGCCTCCAGTACGGCAGATCTCTAGCTCTGTTCAGAGGCCCGATCTGGCAGAGTTCCTGGCACCAAGATGCTCTGCCATAGGCGAGCCTTGCGCAGACTTGCCTTGCTTTAAGGCTCCCTCCCCAGGAAGGAGCAGGCTGTGTGAGGCTCGGAAACGCCACTGGCGCCTTCCTGACTTCAGCTCTACCCCTGCCTTGCCTTTGCACTTAGGTCCCAAGCGTCCTTGAGGAGGGCTTAGGGGCTGGTGGGTTGCACACTGCCAAGGGCTCCAGCAGTGAAAGCTCTGTCAGAGGGAAGCGAAGGGCAACAGCAGGGCTCCTTCAGCGGTTCCTTGGCCGCCAGACAAAGCTCCGCACGCAGAGCACCAGGTTCCAAGGGCCCCTGGCTGGGTTTTGCATCCCCACACTCCCAGAGGCTGACTCCGTGGGTGCCTAGAAAGTGTGTGAGAGACGTAGGTTCCCTAGCACTCTCCTCCCCAGCAGAGACATGTGCAGGTGGTTGGGGCCTGATCCTGCGTGTCTGGGTTCCCGCCCACAGCCTCAACTCAGGGGAAGCAGCCCCTGAGGCAAGACCTGCTGGAGGAGCCCTGCGTGCCCGCCTGATAGGCGAGAGCACAGCCAGCAGTGTAGCGAGCCTCCTCGGGAGAAGAGGAGGCAGCCGAGCCCAGTCAAGAGGAAAGCCCTGCTTGCACGGAGCTAAGTGGGCCTCCAGTACGGCAGAGCTCTAGCTCTGCTCAGAGCCCCGATCTGGCAGAGTTTCTGGCGCGAGGCTGCTCGGCCGGGGGCTCGCCTTGCCCAGACTTGCCTTGCTTTTAGGCTCCCTCCCCAGGAAGGAGCTGTCTGAGCGAGCCTGGGAGACGCCACTGGTGCCTTCCTTGCCTCAGCTCCAATCCTGCCTTGCCTTTGCACATAGGTGCCAGGCGTCGTTGGGGAGGGCTTAGGGGTGGTGGGTTGCACACTGCCAAGGGCTTCAGCAGTGAGAGACTCTGTCAGAGGGAAGGGAAGGGCAACTGCAGGGCTCCTCCAGCGGTTTCTAGGCCGCCTAGAATCAGCGCCGCACCGAGAGCACCAGGCTCCCAGGGCCCCTGGCTGGGGTTTTCAGCCCCGCACACACGGAGGCTGATTCCTTGGGTGCCCAGAAAGTGTATGACAGACGTAGGTTCCCTAGCACTCTCCTCCCCAGCAGAGACATGTGCAGGTGTTTGGGGCCTGATCCTGCGTGTCTGGGTTCCTGCCCACAGCCCCAACTCAGGGGAAGCAGCCCCTGAGGCAAGACCTGCTGGAGGAGCCCTGCGCCCCCCGCCTGATAGGCGAGTGCACAGCCAGCAGGGAAGCGAGCCTCCTCGGGGGAAGAGGAGGCAGCAAGTCCCCGTCAAGCTGAAATCCCTGCTTACACGAAGCTAAGTGCGACTCCAGTACGGCAGATCTCTAGCTCTGTTCAGAGGCCCGATCTGGCAGAGTTCCTGGCACCAAGATGCTCTGCCATAGGCGAGCCTTGCGCAGACTTGCCTTGCTTTAAGGCTCCCTCCCCAGGAAGGAGCAGGCTGTGTGAGGCTCGGAAACGCCACTGGCGCCTTCCTGGCTTCAGCTCTACCCCTGCCTTGCCTTTGCACTTAGGTCCCAAGCGTCCTTGAGGAGGGCTTAGGGGCTGGTGGGTTGCACACTGCCAAGGGCTCCAGCAGTGAAAGCTCTGTCAGAGGGAAGCGAAGGGCAACAGCAGGGCTCCTTCAGCGGTTCCTTGGCCGCCCAGACAAAGCTCCGCACGGAGAGCACCAGGTTCCAAGGGCCCCTGGCTGGGTTTTGCATCCCCACACTCCCAGAGGCTGACTCCGTGGGTGCCTAGAAAGTGTGTGAGAGACGTAGGTTCCCTAGCACTCTCCTCCCCAGCAGAGACATGTGCAGGTGGTTGGGGCCTTATCCTGCGTGTCTGGGTTCCCGCCCACAGCCTCAACTCAGGGGAAGCAGCCCCTGAGGCAAGACCTGCTGGAGGAGCCCTGCGCGCCCGCCTGATAGGCGAGAGCACAGCCAGCAGTGTAGCGAGCCTCCTCGGGAGAAGAGGAGGCAGCCGAGCCCAGTCAAGAGGAAAGCCCTGCTTGCACGGAGCTAAGTGGGCCTCCAGTACGGCAGAGCTCTAGCTCTGCTCAGAGCCCCGATCTGGCAGAGTTTCTGGCGCGAGGCTGCTCGGCCGGGGGCTCGCCTTGCCCAGACTTGCCTTGCTTTTTAGGCTCCCTCCCCAGGAAGGAGCTGTCTGAGCGAGCCTGGGAGACGCCACTGGTGCCTTCCTTGCCTCAGCTCCAATCCTGCCTTGCCTTTGCACATAGGTGCCAGGCGTGGTTGGGGGAGGGCTTAGGGGGTGGTGGGTTGCACACTGCCAAGGGCTTCAGCAGTGAGAGCTCTGTCAGAGGGAAGGGAAGGGCAACTGCAGGAGCTCCTCCAGCGGTTTCTAGGCCGCCTAGAATCAGCGCCGCACCGAGAGCACCAGGCTCCCAGGGCCCCTGGCTGGGGGTTTTCAGCCCCGCACACACGGAGGCTGATTCCTTGGGTGCCCAGAAAGTGTATGACAGACGTAGGTTCCCTAGCACTCTCCTCCCCAGCAGAGACATGTGCAGGTGGTTGGGGCCTGATCCTGCGTGTCTGGGTTCCTGCCCACAGCCCAACTCAGGGAAGCAGCCCCTGAGGCAAGACCTGCTGGAGGAGCCCTGCGCGCCCGCCCTGATAGGCGAGTGCACAGCCAGCAGGGAAGCGAGCCTCCTCGGGGAAGAGGAGGCAGCCCAGCCCCGTCAAGTTGAAAAGCCTGCTTGCACGGAGCTAAGTGCGCCTCCAGTACGCAGAGCTCTAGCTCTGCTCAGAGCCCCGATCTGGCAGAGTTCTGGCGCGAGGCTGCTCTGCCGGGGCTAGCCTTGCCCAGACTTGCCTTGCTTTTAGGCTGCCTCTCCCAGGAAGGAGCAGGCAGCAGGAGCCTGGAGTCGCCACTGGCGCCTTTCTTGCCTCAGCTCCAATCCTGCCTTGCCTTTGCACATAGGTGCCAGCGTCGTTGGGGAGGGCTTAGGGGTGGTGGGTTGCACACTGCCAAGGGCTTCAGCAGTGAGAGCTCTGTCAGAGGGAAGGGAAGGGCAACTGCAGGGCTCCTCCAGCGGTTTCTAGGCCGCCTAGAATCAGCGCCGCACCGAGAGCACCAGGCTCCCAGGGCCCCTGGCTGGGGTTTTCAGCCCCGCACACACGAGGCTGATTCCTTGGGTGCCCAGAAAGTGTATGACAGACGTAGGTTCCCTAGCACTCTCCTCCCCAGCAGAGACATGTGCAGGTGTTTGGGGCCTGATCCTGCGTGTCTGGGTTCCTGCCCACAGCCCCAACTCAGGGAAGCAGCCCCTGAGGCAAGACCTGCTGGAGGACCTGCGCCCCCCGCCTGATAGGGAGTGCACAGCCAGCAGGGAAGCGAGCCTCCTCGGGGAAGAAGGAGGCAGCAAGTCCCC
>NW_017207903.1:0-4194 GCF_001704415.2 Capra hircus | reverse complement strand
CGGTTTATATCGGGAACTTCTTGTGTTGCAGCAATGGTGTGAAGGACCTTTGGAAGTTCAGAGCTTAGGTGTGATTAGCCTCGAAACGCTCAGCGGAAATGGGCCTCATCTCTCCTGGAGGGGAGAACCTCCTGGATTTTTCTCGAGGTGCGGCAGGTGCTCTCGACTTATGACGGGGGACCTCAGGGGCCCGCTCTGGTGGCATCAGGAAAGGCCAGTCCCATGCGAGTTGCTCGGGGGCCTCTCAGATTCCCCTCCGGGCGATGCAAGGGCTAAGACCTTGTGTGGAGTCGGTGCCGCAACCTGAGGATTCCTCTCCAGGGATGACATGGATCTTGGGGTACATCTGGGGTCTCCCCAGGGGAGTCAGTCCTCGTCTCGAGTGGGGGCATGCACGTGCGTTTTCCTCCCGAGCTGTAGCTGCAGTGTCACGCTTCCTTCTCGTGGATCAAGGGATCTGTGGCTTTCCCTCGAGGCTTTCCCACGAGGCTTTCACACAGGGCTGTCCCACATCCGTGGTGTGAGTCTATCCTCGGCTTGAAAGTCGAGGCAGTGCAGGGAAAACAGGTTTCCCTGGAATGGACTGAGACATCTGGGGGACACTGGCAATGGTGGCGACCCTGGAGTTCCTCTCGCCTTTCCTGTGGAGAGCGCCTCCTCTTGAGATGCGACGGGAACGCCGGGGATTCTTTCCCGAACACGCAGGGAAAGAATCCCTCCACTCGAGCTAGGAGGCGGAAACGCGGCTCCTCGCGATGTGGGCAGGACTCGCGTGCTTCCTCTCGAGTGGAGACGGGTATGTAGGGGAACTTCATGAGTTGCAGCAAGGGTGTGAAGGACCCTTTGGAAGTTCCAGAGGTTAGGTGTGATTAGCCTCGAGACGCCTCAGCGGAAATGGGCCTCATCTCTCCTGGAAGGGAGAACATCCTGGATTTTCTCGAGTTGTGGCAGGTGCTCTCGACTTACGACGGGGACCTCAGGGACCCTCTGGTGGCCTCAGGAAAGGCCTCTCCCCATGCGAGTTTCTCGGGGACTCTCGGGATTCCTCTCCAGTCGATGCCAGGGCCTAAGACCTTGTGTGAAGTCGGTGCCGGAACCTGAGGATTCCTCTCCAGTGACTACATGAATCTTGGGGTACTTCTGGAGTCTCCCCCAGGGGAGTCAGTCCTCGTCTCGAGTAGGGGCATGCACGTGCGTTTTCCTCCCCAAGCTGTAGCAGCAGTGTCACGCTTCCCTTCGCGTGGATCAAGGGATTTGTGGCTTTCCCTCGAGGCTTTTGCACGAGGCTTTCCCACAAGGCTTTCCAAAGGGCTGTCCCACGTGCCACCGTGGTGTGAGTCGATCCTCATCTTGAAAGTCGAGGCAGTGCAGGAAAAACAGGTTTCCCTGGAATGGACTGAGACATCTGGGGGACTCTGGGAATGGTGGCACGACCCTGGAGTTCCTCTCGCCTTTCTTGTGGAGAGCGCCTCCTCTTGAGATGCGACGGGAACGCCGGGAATTCTTTCCCGACCACGCAGGGAAAGGATCCCACCTCTCGAGCTAGGAGGCGGAAACGGGCTCCTCTGGATGTGGGCGGGACTCTCGTGCTTCCTCTCGAGTGGAGACGGGAATGTTGGGGAACTTCTTGAGTTGCAGCAAGGGAGTGAAGTACCCTTTTGAAGTTCGAGAGGTTAGGTGTAATAAGCCGTGAGACGCCTCAGCGGAAATTGGCCTCATCTCCCCTGGAGGGGAGAACCTCCTGGATTTTCTCGAGTTGCAGCAGGTGCTCTCGACTTACGACGGGGAGCTCAGGGACTCGCTCTGGTGGCCTCAGGAAAGGCCAGTCCCATGCGAGTTGCTCGGGGTCTCTCGGGATTCCTCTCCGTCGATGCCGGGGCCTAAGACCATGTGTGGATTCGGGCCGGGAGCTTAGGATTCCTCTCCAGTGCTGACATAGATCTTGGGGTTCTTCTGGAGTCTCCCAGGGTAGTCAGTCCTCGTCTAGAGTGGGGGCATGCACCTGCGCTTTCCTCCCGAGCTGTAGCAGCAGTGTCACGCTTTCCTTCGCGTGGATCAAGGGATCTGTGGCTCCCTCGAGGCTTTCCCACGAGGCTTACCCACAGGGCTGTCCCACGTGCCACCGTGGTGTGAGTCGATCCTCGCTTGAAAGTCGAGGCAGTGCAGGGAAAACATGATTTCCTGGAATGGACTGAGACATCTTTGGGCTCTGGGAATGGTGACACGACCCTGGAGTTCCTCTCGCCTTTCCTGTCGAGAGCGCCTCCTCTTGAGATGCGACGGGAACGCCGGGAAATTCTTTCCGGACACGCAGGGAAAGGATCCCTCCTCTCGAGGTAGGAGGCAGAAACGGGGCTCCTCTGGAGGTGGGTGGGACTCTCGTGCTTCCTCTCGAGTGGAGACGGATATGTCGGGAATTTCTTGAGTTGCAGCAAGGGTGTGAAGGACCCTTTGGAAGTTCCAGAGGTTAGGTGTGATTAGCCTCGAGACGCCTCAGCGGAAATGGTCCTCATCTCGCCTGGAGGGGAGAACTTCCTGGATTTTCTCGAGTTGCGGCAGGTGCTCTCGACTTACGACAGGAACCTCAGGGACACGCTCAGGTGGCCTCTGGAAAGGTCAGTCCCATGCGAGTTGCTCGGGGCCTCTCGGGATTCCTCTCCCGTCGATGCAGGGGCCTAAGACCTTGTGTGGAGTCGGTGCCGGAACCTGAGGATTCCTCTCCAATGCTGACATGGATCTTGGGGTACTTCTTTAGTCTCCCCAGGGGAGTCAGTCCTCGTCTCTAGTGGGGGCATGCACGTGCGTTTCCTCCCGAGCTGTAGCAGCAGTGTCATGCTTCCCTTCGCGTGGATCAACGGATCTGTGGCTTTCCTCGAGGCTTTCGAGGCTTTCCCACGAGGCTTTCCACAGGGCTGTCCCACGTGCCACCGTGGTGTGAGTGGATCCTCAGCTTGAAAGTCGAGGCAGTGCAGGAAAAACAGGTTACCCCTGTAATAATGGACTGAGACATCTGGGGGACTCTGGAATGGTGGCACGACCCTGGAGTTCCTCTCGCCTTTCCTGTGGAGAGCGCCTCCTCTTGAGATGGGACGGGAACGCCGGGAATTCTTTCCCGACCACACAGGGAAAGGATCCTCCTCTCGAGCTAGGAGGCGGAAACGGGGCTCCTCTGGATGTGGGCCGGGACTCTCGTGCTTCCTCTCGAGTGGAGACGGGTATGTCGGGGAACTTCTTGAGTTGAAGCAAGGGTGTGAAGGACCCTTTGGAAGTTCCAGAGGTTAGGTGTGATTAGCCTCGAGACGCCTCAGCGGAAATGGGCCTCATCTCTCCTAAAGGGAGAACATCCTGGATTTTCTCGAGTTGCGGCAGGTGCTCTCGACTTACGTCGGGGACCTCAGGGACCCCTCTGGTGTCCTCAGGAAAGGCCTCTCCACATGCGAGTTTCTCGGGGGCCTCTTGGAATTCCTCTCCAGTCGATGCCAGGGCCTAAGACCTTGTGTGGAGACGGTGCCGGAACCTGAGGATTCCTCTCCAGTGCTGACATGAATCTTGGGGTACTTCTGGAGTCTCCCAGGGAGTCAGTCCTTGTGTCGAGTGGGGGCATGCACGTGCACATTCCTCCCGAGCTATAGCAGCAGTGTCATGCTTCCCTTCGCGTGAATCAAGGGATCTGTGGCTTTCCCTCGAGGCTTTCCCACGAGGCTTTCCCACAGGGCTGTCCCACGTGCCACCATGGTGTGCGTCGATCCTCGGCTTGAAAGTCGAGGCAGTGCAGGGAAAACAGTTTTCCCTGGAATGGACTGAGACATCTGGGGGACTGTGGGAATGGTGTCACGAACCTGGATTTCCTCTCGCCTTTCCAGAGGAGAGCGCCTCCTCTTGAGAGGCGAAGGGAACGCCGGGAATTCTTTCCCGACCACACAGGGAAAGGATCCCACCCACTCGAGCTATGAGGCGGAAAAGGGGCTCATCTGGATGTGGGCAGGACTCCTGTGCTTCCTCTCGAGTGGAGACGGGTATTTCGGGGAATTTCTTGAGTTGCAGCCAGGTTGTGAAGAACCCTTTGAAATTTCCAGAGATTAGGTGTGATTAGCTTCGAGACGCCTCAGCGGAAATGGGCCTCATTTCGCCTGGAGGGGAGAACCTCCTGGATTTTCTCCAGTTGAGGCAGGTGCTCACAACTTACGACCGGGG
>NW_017207902.1:0-4194 GCF_001704415.2 Capra hircus | reverse complement strand
TCCCGAGCTGTAGCAGCAGTGTCACGCTTCCCTTCGCGTGGATCAAGGATATGTGGCTTTCCCTTGAGGCTTTCCCCAGGAGGCTTTCCCACTAGGCTTTTCCCACAGGGCTGACCCACGTGCCACCTTGGTGTGAGTCGATCCTCGCTTGAAAAGGGATCTGTGGCTTTCCCTCGAGGCTTTCCCACGAGGCTTCCCCACAGGGCTGTCCCATGTGCCACCTTTGGTATGAGTCAATCCTCGGCTTGAAAGTCGAGGCAGTGCAGGGAAAACAGGATTCCCTGGAATGGACTGAGATATCTGGGGGACTCTGGGAATGGTGGCACGACCCTGGAGTTCCTCTCGCTTTCCTGTGGAGAGCGCCTCCTCTTGAGATGCGACGGAAACGCCGGGAATTTTTCCGATCAAGCAGGAAAAGGATCCCTCCCTCTCGAGATAGGAGGCGGACACAGGGCTCCTCCTGGATGTGGGCAGAACTCTCGTGCTTCCTCTCGAGTGGAGACGGGTATGTCGGGGAACTTCTTGAGTTGCAGCAAGGGTGTGAAGGACCCTTTGGAAGTTCCAGAGGTTAGATGTGATTAGACACGAGACGCCTCAGCGGAAATGGGCCTCATCTCGCCTGGAGGGGAGAACCTCCTGGATTTTCTCGACTTGCGGCAGGTGCTCTCGACTTACGACGGGGACCTCAGGGACCCGCTCTGGTGGCCTCAGGAAAGGCCAGTCCCCATGCGAGTTGCTCGGGGCATCTCGGGATTCCTCTCCTGTCAATGCCGGGCCTAAGACCTTGTGTGGAGTCGGTACCCGGAACCTGAGAATTTCTCTCCAGTGTTGACATGGATCTTTGGGTACTTCTGGAGTCTCCCCAGGGGAGTCAGTCCTCGTCTCGAGTTGGGGGCATGCACGTGCGCTTTCCTCCCGAGCTGTAGCAGCAGTGTCACGCTTCCCTTCGCGTGGATCAAGGGATCTGTGGCTTTCCCTCGAGGCTTTCCCACGAGGCTTCCCACGAGGCTTTCCCACAGGGCTGTCCCACGTTCCACCGTCGTGTGTGACTCGATCCTCGGCTTGAAAGTGGAGGCAGTGCAGGGAAAACAGGTTCCTGGAATGGACTGAGACATCTGGGGGACTCTGGGAATGGGTGGCAGGACGCTGGAGTTCCTCTCACCTTTCCTGTGGAGAGCGCCTCCTCTTGAGATGTGACGGAAACGCCGGGAATTTTTTCCCGAGCACGCAGGGAAAGGATCCCTCCATCGATCTAGCAGCGCGGAAACGGGCTCCTCTGGATGTGGGCGGGACTCTCGTGCTTCCTCTCGAGTGGAGATGGGTATGTCGGGGAACTTCTTGGGTTGCAGCAAGGGTGTGAAGGACCTTTGGAAGTTCCAGAGGTTAGGTGTGAATAGCCTCAAGACGCCTCAGTGGAAATGGACCTCATCTCGCCGGAGGGAGAACTTCCTGGATTTTCTCGAGATGCGGCAGGTGCTCTCGACTTATGACGGGGACCTCAGGGACCCGCTCTGGTGGCCTCAGGAAAGGCCAGTCCCCATGCGAGTTGATCGGGGGCCTCTCGGGATTCCTCTACCGTCGAAGTCGGGGCCTAAAACTTGTGTGGAGTCGGTGCCGGAACTTGAGGATTCCTCTCCAGTGCTGACATGGAAGTTGGAGTACTTCTGAGTCTCCCCAGGGGAGTCAGTCCTCGTCTCCAGTGGGGCCTGCACGTGTGCATTCCTCTCGAGCTGTAGCAGCAGTGTCACGCTGGCTTAAGACCTTGTGTGGCGTCGGTGCCGGGACCTGAGAATTCCGCTCCAGTGCTGACATGGATCTTGGGGTACTTCTGAGTCTCCCCAGGGGAGTCAGTCCTCGTCTCGAGTGGGGCCTGCAAGTGCGCTTTCCTCTCGAGCTGTAGCAGCAGTGTCACGCTTCCCTTCGCTTGGATCAAAGGGATCTGTGGCTTTCCCTCGAGGCTTTCCCATGGCTTTCCCACGAGGCTTTCCACAGGGCTGTCCCACGTGACACCTTGGTGTGAGTCGATCCTCGGCTTGAAAGTCGAGGCAGTGGGGAAAACAGGAATTCCCTGGAACGGACTGAGATATCTGGGGGACTCTGGAATGGTGGCACGACCCCTGGAGTTCCTCTCGCCTTTCCTGTGGACAGCGCCTCCTCTTGAGATGCGATGGAAAATGCCGGGAATTCTTTCCCGAGCACGCAGGGAAAGGATCCCTCCGTTGAGCTATGAGGCGGAAACGGGGCTCCTCTGGATAAGGGCGGGTCTCTCGTGTTTCATCTCGAGTGGGACGGGTATGTCGGGGAACTTCTTGAGTTGCAGCAAGGGTGTGAAGGACCCTTTGGAAGTCCCAGAATTTAGGTGTGAATAGCCTCCAGACGCCTCAGCGGAAATGGGCCTCATCTCGCCTGGAGGGGAGAACCTCCTGGATTTTCTCGAGTTGCGGCAGGTGCTCTCCGACTTACGACAGGGACCACAGGGACCCCGCTCTGGTGGCCTCTGGAAAGGCCAGTCCCCATGCGAGTTGCTCGGGGGCCTCTCGGGATTCTCTCCCCCGTCGAAATCCGGGCTAAGACCTTGTTTGGAGTCCGTGCCGGAACCTGAGGATTCATCTCCAGTGCTGACATGGAATCTTGCGGTACTTCTGAGTTTCCCAGGGGAGTCAGTCCTCGTCTCAAGTGGGGGCTGCACGTGCGCTTTCCTCTCGAGCTGTAGCAGCAGTGTCACGCTGGCTTAAGACCTTGTGTGGCATCGGTGCTGGAACCTGAGGATTCCTCTCCAGTGGTAACATGGATCTTGGGGTACTTCTGGAGTCTCCCCAGGGGAGTCAGTCCTCGTCTCGAGAGGGGTATGCACGTGCGCTTTCCTCCCAAGCTGCGGCAGCTGTGTGGCGCTTCCTAGCGCGTGGATCTAGGGATCTGTGGCTTTCCATCGAGGCTTTCCCAGGAGGATTTCCCACGAGGCTATCCCTCGAGGCTTTCCCACAGGGCTGTCCCCACGTGCCACCGTGGTGTGAGTCGATCCTTGGCTTGAAAGCCGAAGCAATGCGGGGAAAACAGGTTTTCCCTGGAACAGACTGAGACATCTGGGGACTCTGGGAATGGTGGCACGACCCTGGAGTTCCTCTCGCCTTTCTGTGGAGAGCGCCTCCTCTTGAGATCCGACGGGAACGCGGGGAATTCTTTCCCACGACACAGGGAAAGGATCCCTCCCTCTCGAGCTAGGAGGCGGAAACGGGGCTCGTCTGGATGTGGGCGGGACTCACGTGCTTCCTCTCGAGTGGAGACGAGTATGTGGGGGAATTTCTTGAGTGCAGCAAGGGTGTGAAGGACCCTTTGGAAGTTCCAGAGGTTAGGTGTGATTAGCCTCGAGAGCCTCAGCGCAAATGAGCCTCATCTCGCCTGGAGGGGATAACCTCCTGGATTTTCTCGAATTTGGCAGGTGCTCTCGACTTTCGCCGGGGACCTCAGGGACCCGCCATGGTGGCATCAGGAAAGGCCAGTCCCCCATGCGAGTTGCTCGAAGGCTTCTGGGGATTCCTCTCCCGTCGATGCTGGTGCCTAAGACCTAGTGTGGAGCTGTTGCCGGAACCTGAGGATTCCTCTCCAGTGCTCACATGGATCTTGGGGTACTTCTGGAGTCTCCCCAGGGGAGCCAGTCCTCGTCTCGTGGGTTGGGCATGCACGTGCCCTTTCCTCCCAAGCTGTAGCAGCAGTGTCGCGCTTCCCTTCCCGTGGATCAAGGGATCTGTGGCTTTCCTTTGAGGCTTTCCCAGGAGGCTTTCCCACGAGGCTTTCCACAGGGCTGTCCCACGTGCCACCGGGTGTGAGTCGATCCTCGGCTTGAAAGTCGAGGCAGTGGCAGGGAAAACAGGTTTCCCTGGAATGGACTGAGACATCTCGGGGACTCTGGGAATGGTGGCACGACCCTGGAGTTCCTCTAGCCTTTCCTGTGCAGAGCGCCTCCTCTTGAGATGCGACGGAAACGCCGGGAATTATTTCCCGACCACCGCAGGAAATGGATTCCTCCTCTCGAGCAAGGAGACGGAAATGGGGCTCCTCTGGGTGTGGGCGGGACTCTCGTGCTTCCCTCTCGAATGGAGACGGGTATGTCGGGGAACTTCTTGAGTTGCAGCAAGGGTGTGAGGGACCCTTTGTAAGTTCCAGATGTTAGATGTGTTAGCCTCAAGACGTCTC
>NW_017207901.1:0-4195 GCF_001704415.2 Capra hircus | reverse complement strand
CAAGAATTTTCCTGACAGACCTAGGCTCACTAGAGCTCTCCTACAGAGCAAAGGGGATGGGACAGATGTGTGCTGTGGCTCTGCCTTTCCCTGGGAGTGTGGAGCCGCTCCCTATGGCCCCGGGCTCCAGGGGAAGTTGCCCCTGAATAATGACCTCCAAGAAGCGCTTTTCCAACTGGCTGAGACGTGGAGTTCTCAGGATGCAGGGAAAGCGAGTGTCCTTCGGGGAAGCAAAGGCAGTCACCTGTTATCATGACTTACTAGAATAGTAGGTACCTTCTCCGGTTGGGCAGAGGCCTTCCCTACCTGATCTGAAAAGAAAATGAAGTAGCTCGCTGATTTGAGAAATAATTCCCAGACTTGGGTTTCCAACCCAGTATAGAATCCGACAATGGCCTGTCTTTGTAGCCGCGTTAAATTAACAGGTATGTGAAGCTCTAAATATCAGTGGAAATTACATACAGCATATAGGCCCCAGTGTTCTGGAATGGTGGAAAGAAACAACCAAACTCTTGAAGAGACACTTTCAAAATGGATCATAGAGACTGACTGTACGTGGATGGGCTTGCTTCCGGCAGACTTACTCATATTGCGGGTAACCGCACGTTCCCACAGTTGTTGTCCTTATGAAATTTTCTATGGGAGACCCCCTCCCACAGTGAGGCAGGTGTTAGCAGATTTGCCACAAGTAAGGGGGTGGGATTTCACAGCAGATGGAACAATTAGGTAAGGTAATAAATCAGGTAACTAAGTTTGTATAAAAAAGAATATCATTCCCCCTTGAGGAACAGATTCATGAATTTGCGCTCAGTGATCAGGTGTGGCTCAATGACTGGAAACACAATTCCTTGGCCTGACATCGGAAAGGTCCTTATAACTGTTGTTTTAGCCACAATTCTGAAAGAGATGGGAATACCAGACCACCTAACCTGCCTCTTGAGAAATCTGGATGAAGGTCAGGAAGCAACAGTTAGAGCAGGACATGGAACAACAGACTGGTTCCAAAAAGGAAAAGGAGTATGTCAAGGCTGTATATTGTCACCCTGTTTATTTAACTTCTATGCAGAGTACATCATGAAAAATGCTGGGATGGAAGATACATAAGCTGGAATCAAGATTGCCGGTAGAAATATCAATCAACTTAGATATGCAGATGACACCACCATTATGGCAGAACGTGAAGAGGAACGGGTATGTCGGGGAACTTCTTGAGTTGCAGCAAGGGTGTGAAGGGCCCTTTGGAAGTTCCAGAGGTTAGGTGTGGTTAGTCTCGAGATGCCTCAGCGGAAATGGGCCTCATGTCGCCTGGAATGGAGAGGCTCCTGGATATTCCCGAGTTTCAGCAGGTGCTCTCGAGTTACGATGGGGATTCAGGGACCCGCTCTGGCGGCCGCAGGAAAGGCCAGTTATCATGCGTGTTGCTAGGGGGGCCTCTCGTGATTCCTCTCCCATCGATGCCGGGGCCTAAGACCTTGTGTGGAGTCGGGGCCGGAACCTGAGGATTCCTCTCCAGTGCTGATATGGATCCTGCGGTACTTCTGGAGTCTCCCCAGGGGAGTCAGTCCTTGTCTCGAGTGGGGCATGCACGTGCGCTTTCCTCCCGAGCTGTAGCAGCAGTGTCACGCTTCCCGTCGCGTGGATCAAGGGATCTGTGGCTTTCCCTCGAGGCTGTCCCACGAGGCTTTCCCACAGGCTGTCCCACGTGCCACCATGGTGTGAGTGGATCCTCGGCGTGAAAGTCGAGGCATTGCGGGGAAAACAGGTTCCTCTGAAATGGACTGAGATATCTGGGGGACTCTTGGAATGGTGGCACGACCCTGGAGTTCCTCTCGCCTTTCCTATTGAGAGCCCTTGCTCTTGAGAGGCCACGGGAACGCAGAAAAATCTTTCCTGAGTAAGCAGGATAGGATCCCTCATCTCGAGCTAGCCAGGCGGAAACGGGGTTCCTCTGGATTTGGGCGGGACCCTCGTGCTTCCTCTCGAGTGGAGACGGGTATGTTGGGGAACTTCTTCAGTTGCAGCAAGGACCCTTTTGAATTTCCAGAGTTTAGGTGTGATGAGCCACCAGACGCCTCAGAGGAAATGGGCCTCATCTCGCCTGGAGCGGAGAACATCCTGGATTTTCTAGAGTTTGGCAGGGTCTCTCGAGTTACGACGGGGACCTCAGGGACCCGCTCTGGTGGCCTCAGGAAAGGCCAGTCCCCATGCGAGTTGCTCGGGGGCCTCTCGGGATTCCTCCTCCCGTCTATGCCGGTGCGTAAGATCTTGTGTGGAGTCGGTGACGGAACCTGAGGATTCCTCTCCAGGGCTGGCATGGATCTTGGGGTACTTCTGGAGTCTCCCCAGGGGAGTCAGTCCACGTCTCGAGTGGGGGGCATGCACGTGGCGCTTTCCTCCCCAGCTCTAGCAGCAGTGTCACACTTCCCGTCGAGTGGATCAAGGGATCTGTGGCTTTCCCTTGAGGCTTTGCCACAGGGGCTGTCCCACGTGCCACCGTGGTGTGAGTCGATCCTCGGCTTGAAAGTCGAGGCAGTGCAGGGAAAACAGGTTTCCCTGGAATGGACTGAGACTTCTGGGGGACTCAGGGAATCGAGGCACGACCCTGGAGTTCCTCTCGCCTGTCCTGTGGAGAGTGTCTCCTCTTGAGATGCGACGTGAATGCCGGGAATTCTTTCCCGACCACGCAGAGAAAGGATCCCTCCTCTCGAGCTAGGAGGCGGAAACGGGGCTCCTCTGGATGTGGGCGGGACTCTCGTGCTTCCTCTCGAGTGGAGACGGGTATGTCGAGGAAATTCTTGAGTTGCAGTAAGGGTGTGAAGGACCCTTTGGAAGTTCCAGAGGATAGGTGTGATTAGCCTCGAGACTCCTCAGCAGAAATGGGCCTCATCTCGCCTGGAGGGGAGAACCACATGGATTTTCTCGAGTTGCCGCAGGTGCTCTCGACTTACGACGGGGACCTCAGGGACCCGCTCTGGTGGCCTCAGAAAAGGCCAGTCCCCATGGGAGTTGCTCGGGGGCCTCTCGGGATTCCTCTCCCGTCGATGCCGGGGCCTAAGACCTTGTGTGGAGTCGTTGCCGGAACCTGAGGATTCCACTCCAGTGCTGACATGGAGATTGGGGGATTTCTGGAGTCTCCCAGGGGAGAAAGTCCTCGTCTCTAGTGGGGGCATGCACGTGCGCTTTCCCTCCGAGCTGTAGCAGCTTGTCACGCTTCCCTTTGCTTGGATCAAGGGATCTGGGCTTTCCCTCGAGTTTTCCCACGAGGGTTTCTCACGAGACTTTCCCACAGGGCTGTCCCATGGGCCATCGTGGTGTGAGTCGATCCTCGCTTGAAAGACAAGACAGTGCAGAAAAACAGGTTTCCCTGGAATGGACTAGATATCTGGGGGACTCTGGAACGGTGGCACGACCCTGCAGTTCCTCTTGCCTTTCCTGTGGAGAGCGCCTCCTCTTGAGATGCTCGGGAACGCCAGGAATTCTTTTCCCGACCGCGCAGGGAAAGGATCCCTCCTCTCTAGCTAGGAGCCGGAAACGGGGCTCCTCTGGATGTGGGCGGGACTCTCGTGCTTCCTTTCGAGTGGAGACGGGTATGTCGGGGAACTTCTTGAGTTCCAGCAAGGGTGTGAAGGACCCTTTGGAATTTCCAGAGGTTAGCTGTTATTAGCCTTGAGACGACTCAGTGGAAATGTGCCTCATCTCGTCTGGAGGGGAGAACCTCCTGTATTTTCTCGAGTTCCGGCAGGTGCTCTCGACTTACGAAGGGGACCTCAGGGACCCGCTGTGGTGGCCTCAGGAAAGGCCAGTCCCCATGCGACATGCACGGGGCCTCTCCGGATTCCTCTCCGGTCTATTCCAGGGCCTAAGACCTTGTGTGGAGTCGGTGCAGGAACCTGAGGATTCCTCTCCAGTGCTGACATGGATCTTGGGGTACTTCTGGAGTCTCCCCAGGGGAATCAGTGCTCGTCTCGAGTGGGGCATGCACGTGCGCTTTCCCTCCCGAGCTGTAGCAGCAGTGTCACGCTTCCTTCGCGTGGATCAAGGGATCTGTGCTTTCACACGAGGCTTTCCCACGAGGCTTTCCCACAGGGCTGTCCCACGTGCCACCGTGGTGTGAGCCGATCCTCGGCTTGAAAGTCGAGGCAGTGCAGGGAAAACAGTTTTCCCTGGAATGGACTGAGACATCTGGGGGACTCTG
>NW_017207900.1:0-4195 GCF_001704415.2 Capra hircus | reverse complement strand
TTCGCGTGGATCAAGGGATCTGTTTTTCCCTCGAGGCTTTCCCACGAGGCTTTCCCACAGGCTTTCCCACAGGGCTGTCCCAAGTGACACCGTGGTGTGAGTCGATCCTCGGCTTGAAAGTCGAGGCAGTGCAGGGAAAAGGTTTCCCTGGAATGGACTGAGACATCTGGTGGACTCTGGGAATGTGGCACGACTCTGGGGTACCTCTCGCACTTCCTGTGGGAGCGCCTCCTCTTGAGATGCGACGGAAACGCCGGGGATTCTTTCCCGAACACGCAGGGAAAGGATACCTCCTCTCGAGCTAGGTGGCGGTAACGGGTTCCTCTGGATATTGGCGGGACTCTCCTGCTTCCTCTCGAGTGGAGACGGGTATGTCAGGGAACTTCTTGAGTTGCAGCAAGGGTGTGAAGGACCCTTTGGAAGTTCCATAGGTTAGGTGTGATTAGCCTCGATACGCCTCTGGGAAATGGGCCTCATCTCGCCTGGAGGGGAGTACCTCCTGAATTTTCTCGAGTTGTGGCAGGCGCTCTCGACTTACGACGGGGACCTCAGGGACCCGCTCTGGTGGCCTCAGGAAAGGCCAGTCCACATGCGAGTTGCTTTGGGGCCTCTCGGGATTCCTCTCTCGTCGATGCCAGGGCCTAAGATCTTGTATGGAGTCGGTGCCGAACCTGAGCATTCCTCTCCAGTGCAGACATGGATCCTGGGGTACTTCTGCAGTCTCCCCAGGGGAGTCAGTCCTCGTCTCTAGCGGGGGCATGTACGTGCGCTTTCCTCCTGAGCTGAAGCAGCAGTGTCACGCTTCCCTATGCTTGGATCAAGGGATCTGTGCCTTTCCCTCGAGGCTTTCTTTCCCACGAGGCTTTCCCACGAGGCTTTCCCATGAGGCTTTCCCACAGGGCTGTCCCACGTGCCACCGTGGTGTGAGTCGATCCTCGGCTTGAAAGTCGAGGCAGTGCAGGGAAAACTGGTTTCCCTGGAATGGACTGAGACATCCAGGGGACTCTGGGAATGGTGGCACGACCCTGGAGTTCCTCTCACCTTTCCTGTGGAGCGCGACTCCTCTTGAGATGTGACGGGAACACCGGGAATTCTATCCCGACCACGCAGGGAAAGGATCCCTCCTCTCGAGCTAGAAGGCGGAAACGGGGCTCCTCTGGATGTAGGCGGGACTCTCGTGCTTCCTCTCGAGTGGAGACGGGAATGTCGGGGGAACTTTCTTGAGTTGCCAGTAAGGGTGTGAAGGACCCTTTGGAAGTTCCACAGGTAAGGTGTGATTAGCCTCGAGATACCTCAGCGGAAATGGGACTCAGCTCACCTGGAGGGGAGAACCTCCTGGTTTTTCTCGAGTTGCGGCAGGTGCTCTCGACTTACGACGGGGACCTCAGGGACCCGCTGTGGTGGCCTCAGGAAAGGCCAGTACCCATGCGAGTTGCTCTGGGGCCTCTCGGGATTCCTCTCACGTCGATGGCACGGGCCTAAGACCTTGTGTGGAGTCGTGCCGGAACCTGAGGATTCCTCTCCAGTGCAGACCATGGATCCTGGGGGTACTTCTGGAGTCTCCCTAGGGGAGTCAGTCCTCGTCTCGAGCGGGGCATGCACGTGCGCTTTCCTCCCGAGCTTAGCCAGCAGTGTCACGCTTCCCTTCGCGTGGATCAAGAGATCTGTGGCTTTCCCTTGAGGCTTTCCCACTGAGGCTTTCCCACGAGGCTTTCTCACAAGGCTGTACCACGATGCCACCGTGGTGTGAGTCGATCCTCGGCTTGAAAGTCGAGGCAGTGCAGGGAAAACAGGTTTCCCTGGAATGGACTGAGACACCTGGGGGACTCTGGGAATGGTGGCACGACCCTGGTGTTCCTCTCGCCTTTCCTGTGGAGAGCGTCTCCTCTTGTGATGCGACGGGAACGCCGGGAATTCTTCCCCGAACACGCAGAGAAAGGATCCCTCCTCTCGAGCTAGGAGGCAGAAACGGGTCTCTTCTGGATGTGGGCGGGACTCTCGTGCTTCCTCTCGAGTGGAGACGGGTAAGTCGGGGAACTTCTTGAGTTGCAGCAAGATTGTGAAGGACCCTTTGGAATTTCCAGAGGTTAAGTGTGATTAGCCTCGAGACGCCTCAGCGGAAATGGGCCTCATCTCGCCTGGAGGGACGAACCTCCTGGATTTTCTCGAGTTGCGGCAGGTGCTCTCGACTTCAGACGGGGACCTCAGGGGACCCGCTCTCGAGGCCTCAGGAAAGGCCAGTCCCTATGCCAGTTGCTCGCGGAGCCTCTCGGGATTCCTCTCCCGTCGATGCTGGTGCCTAAGACCTTGTGGGGAGTCGGTGCCCGCACCTGAGGGATTCCTCTCCAGTGCTGACACGGATCTTGGGGTACTTCTGGAGTCTCCCCTGGGGAGTCAGTCCTCGTCTCGAGTGGGGGCAGGGACGTGCGATTTCCTCCCGAGCTGTAGCAGCAGTGTCATGCTTCCCTTCGCGTGGATCAAGGGATCTGTGGCTTTGCCTCAAGGCTTTCCACTAGGCTTTCCCACGAGGCTTTCCCACAGGGCTGTCCCACGTGCCACCGTGGTGTGAGTTGATCCTCGGCTTGAAAGTCGAGACAGTGCAGGGAAAACAGGTTTCCCTGGAATGGACAGACATCTGGGTGACTCTGGGAATGGTGGCCCGACCCTAGAGTTCCTCTCGCCTTTCCTATGGAGAGAGCCTCCTCTTGAGATGCGACGGGAACGCCGGGAATTCTTTCCCGACCACGCAGGGAAAGGTTCCCTCCTCTCGAGCTATGAGGCGGAAACGGGGCTCCTCTGGGATGTGGGCAGAACTCTCGTGCTTCCTCTCGAGTCGAGACGGGTATGTTTGGGACTTCTTGAGTTGCAGCAAGGGTGTGAAGGACCTTTGGAATTTCCAGAGGTTAGGTGTGACTAGCCTCAAGATGCCTCAGCGGAAATGGGCCTCATATAGCCTGGAGGGGAGACCTCCTGGATTTTCTCGAGTTGCGGCAGGTGCTCTCGATTTACGACGGGGACCCCTGGGACCCGGCTCTGGTGGCCTCAGGAAAGGCCAGTCCCAATGCGAGTTGCTGGGGGCTCTCGGGATTCCTCTCCCCGTCGATGCTGGGGCCTAAGACCTTGTGTGGACTCAGTGACGCAACCTGAGGATTCCTCTCCATTGCTGACATGGATCTTGGGGTACTTCTGGAGTCTCCCCAGGGGAGTCAGTACGCGTCTCGAGTGGGGCATGCACGTGCGCTTTCCTCCCGAGCTGTAGCAGCAGTGTCTCCCTTCCCCTCGCGAGGATCAAGAGATCAGGGGATTTCCCTCGAGGCTTTCCCACGAGGCTTTCCACGAGGCTTTCTCACAAGGCTCTCCCCCACGTGCCACCGTGGTGTGAGTCCATCCTCGGCTTGAAAGTCGAGGCAGTGCAGGAAAACTGTTTTCCCTGGAATGGACGGAGACATCTGGTTGCCTCTGGGAATGGTGGCACGACGCTGGAGTTCCTCTCGCCTTTCCTGTGGAGAGCGCCCCCCTCTTGAGATTCGACGGAACGCCGGGAATTCTTTCCGGACGACGCAGGGAAAGGATCCCTCCTCTCAAGCTAGGAGGCGGAAACGGGGCTCCTTTGGATGTGGGCGGGACTCTCGTGCTTCCTCTCGAGCGGAGACGGGTATGTCGGGGAACTTCTTGAGTTGCAGCAAGGGTGTGAAGGACCTTTGGAAGTTCAGAGGTTAGGTGTTAGTAGCCTCGAGACGCCTCAGCGGAAATGGCCCTCATCTCGCCTGGAGGGAGAACCTCCTGGATTTTCTCGAGTTGCGGCAGTGCTCTCCACTTACGACGGGGACTCAGGGACCCGCTCTGGTGGCCTCAGGAAAGACCAGTCCCCATGCGAGTTGCTCGGGGCCCTCTCGGGATTCCTCTCCTGTCGATGCTGGGGCCTAAGACCTTGTGTGGAGTCAGTGCTGGAACCTGAGCATTCCCTCTCCAGTGCTGTCATGGATCTTGGGGTACTTCTGGAGTCTCCCCAGGGGAGTCAGTCCTCCTCTCGAGTGGGGGCATGCACGTGCGCTTTCCTCCTTAGCTGAAGCAGCAGTGTCACGCTTCCCTATGCTTGGATCAAGGGATCTGTGCCTTTCCCTCGAGGCTTTCCACGAGGCTTTCCCACGAGGCTTTCCCACGAGCTTTCCCATGAGGCTTTCCCTTCCCACAG
>NW_017207899.1:0-4195 GCF_001704415.2 Capra hircus | reverse complement strand
AGGGGTGTCCCACGTGCCAACGTGGTGAGTCCGATCCTCGGCTTGAATGTGGAGGCAGTGCAAGGAAAAGGTTTCCCTGGAATGGACTGAGTCATCTGGGGGACTCTGGTAATGGTGGCACGACCCTGGAGTTCCTCTCGCCTTTCCTGTGGAGAGCGCCTCCTCTTGATGCGACGGGGAACGCCTGGAATTCTTTCCCGACCACACAGCAGGGAAAGATCCCTCCTCTCGAGCTAAGAGGCGGAAACGGGGCTCCTCTGGATGTTGGAGGAACTCTCGTGCTTCTCTCGAGTGGAGACGGGTATGTCAGGGAACTTTCTTGAGTTGCAGCAAGGGTGTGAAGGACCCTTTGTTAGTTCAGAGGTTAGGTGTGATACCCTCGGAGACTCCTCAGCGGAAATGGGCCTCATCTAGCCTGGAGGGGAGAACCTCCTGAATTTTCTCGAGTTGTGGCCGGTGCTCTCGACTTACCACCGGGACGTCAGGGACCCGACTGGTGGACTCAGGAAAGGCCAGTCCCCATGCGAGTTGCTCGGGGCCTCTCAGGATTCCTCTCCCGTCTATGCCGGGGCCAAAGAAATTGTGTGGAGTCGGGGTGCCGGAACCTGAGGATTCCTCTCCAGTGCTGACATGGATCTTGGGGTACTTCTGGAGTCTGCCCCAGGGCAGTCAGTCCTCGTGTCGAGTGGGGGCATGCACGTGCGCCTTCCTCCCGAGCTGTAGCAGCAGTGTCACGCTTCCCTTCGCATGGATCAAGGGATCTGGGCTTTCCCTCGAGGCTTTCCCACGAGGCTTTCCCACGAGTCTTTCCCACAGGGCTGTCCCACGTGCCACCTTGGTGTGAGTCCATACTTGGCTTGAAAGATGAAGCAGTGCAGGGAAAACAGGTTTCCCTGGAATGGACTGAGACATCTGGGGGACTCTGGGAATGGTGGCACGACCCTGGAGTTCCTTTCGCTTTTCCTGTGGAGAGCGCCTCCTCTTGAGATGCGTCGGGAATGCCGGGAATTCTTTCCCGAACACGCGGGGAAAGGATCCCTCCTCTCGAGCTAGGAGGCGGAATCGGGGCTCCTCTGGATATGGACGGGACTCTCGTGCTTCCTCTCGAGTGGAGACGGGTATGTCGGGGAACTTCTTGAGTTGCAGCAAGGGTGTGAAGGACCCGTTGGAAGTTCCACAGGTTAGGTGTGATTAACCTCGAGAGCCTCAGCGGAAATGGGCCTCATATCGCCTGGAGGGGAAAACCTCCAGGATTTTCTCGAGTTTCGGCAGGAGCTCTCGACTCGCGACGGGGACCTCAGGGACCCGCTCTGGTGGCCTCAGGAAAGGCCTGTCCCCATGGAGTTGCTCGGGGGCCTCTCGGGATTCCTCTCCCGTCGATGCCGGAGCCTAAGACCTTGTGTGGAGTCGGTGCCGAACCTGAGGATTCCTGTCCAGTGCTGATATGGATCTTGGGGTACTCTTGGAGTCTCCCCAGGGGAGTCAGTCCTCGTCTCGAGTGGGGGCATGCACGTGCGGCTTCCTCTCGAGCTGTAGCAGCAGTGACACGCTGCCCTTCACGTGGATCAAGGGATCTGTGGCTTTCCCTCGAGGCTTTCCCATGAGGCTTTCCCACAAGGCTTTCCAACAGGGCTGTCCCATGTGCCACCGTGGTGTGAATCGATCCTCGGCTTTGAAAGTCGAGGCAGTGAAGGGAAAACAGGTTTCCCTGGAATGGACTGAGACATCTGGGGGACTCTGGGAGTGGTGGCACGACCTTGGAGTTCTAGTCGCCTTTCCTGTGGAGAGCGCCTCCTCTTGAGATGCAAAGGGAATGCCGGGAATTCTTTCCCGAACACTGAGGGAAACGATCCGTCCTCTCGAGCTAGGAGGCGGAAATGGGGCTCCTCTGGCTGTGGGCAGGATGCTCGTGCTTCCTCTCGAGTGGAGACGTGTATGTCGGGGAACTTCTTGAGTTGCAGCAAGGGTGTGAAGGACCCCCTTTGGATCTTCCTGAGGTTATGTGTGATTAGCTCGAGATGCCTCAGCGGAAAACGGGCCTCATCTTGTCTGGAGGGGAGAACCTCTGGGATTTTCTCAAGTTGCGGCAGGTTCTCGCGACTTACGACGGGGACCTCAGGGATCTGCTCTGGTGGCCTCAGGAAAGGCCACTCCCCAAGCGAGTTGCTCGGGGGCCTCTTGGGATTCCACTCCTGTCGATGCCGGGGCCTAAGACCTTGTGTGGAGTCGGTGCCGGAACCTGAGGATTCCTCTCCAGTGCTGACATGGATCTTGGGGTACTTCTGGAGTTTCCCCAGGGTAGTCAGTCCTCGTCTCAAGTGGGAGCAGGCACGTGCGCTTTCCTCCCGAGCTGTAGCAGCAATGTCACGCTTCCGTCGAATGGATCAAGGGATCTGTGGCTTTCCCTCAAGGCTTTCCCTCGAGGCATTTACACGAGACTTTCCCACAGGGCTGTCACACGTGCCACCGTGGTGTGAGTCGATCCTCGGCTTGAAAGTCGAGGCAGTGCAGGGAAAACAAGTTTCCCTGGAATGGACTGAGATATCTGGGGGACTCCGGGAATGGTGTCATGACCGTGGAGTTCCTCTCGCCTTTCCTGTGGGAGAGTGCCTCCTCATCAGATGCGCCGGGAACGATGGGAATTCTTTCCCGAACACGCAGTGAAAGGATCCCTCCTCTGGAGCTAGGAGGCGGAAACGCGGCTCCTCTGGATGTGGGCGGGACTCTCGTGCATCCTCTCGAGTGGAGACGGGTATGTCGGAAATTCTTGAGTTGCAGCAAGGGTGTGAAGGACCCTTTGGAAGTTCCTGAGGTTAGGTGTGATTAGCCTCAAGACGTCTCAGCGGAAATGGGCCTCATCTTGTCTGGAGGGGAGAACCTCCTGGATTTTCTCAAGGTGCGGCTGGTTCTCGCGACTTACGACGGGGACCTCAGGGACCCACTCTCTTGGCCTCAGGAAAGGCCAGTTCCCAAGCGAGTTGCTCGGGGGCCTCTTGGGATTCCTCTCCCGTCTATGCTGGGCCTAAGACCTTGTGTGGAGTCGGTGCCGGAACCTGAGGATTCCTCTCCAGTGCTGACATGGATCTTGGGTACTTCTGGAGTCTCCCCAGGGGAGTCAGTCCTCGTCTCGAGTGGGGGCATGCACGTGCGCTTTCCTCCCGAGCTGTAGCAGCGGTGTCATGCTTCCCGTCGAGTGGATCAAGGGATCTGTGGTTTTCCCTCAAGGCTTTCCCTCGAGGCATTTACACGAGTCTTTCCCACAGGGCTGTCGCACGTGCCACTGTGGTGTGAGTCGATCCTCGGCTTGAAAGTCGAGGCAGTGCAGGGAAAACAGGTTTCCCTGGAATGGACTGAGACATCTGGGGGACTCGGGGAATGGTGGCACGACCCTGGGAGTTCCTCTCGCCTTTCCTGTGGAGAGCGCCTCCTCATGAGATGGGACGGGGAACGCCAGGAATTCTTTCCCGACCACGCAGTGAAAGGATCCCTTCTCTCGAGCTAGCAGGCGGAAACGCGGCTCCCTCTGGATGAGGGCGGGACTCTCGTTCCTCCTATCTAATGGAGACGGGTGTTTCGGGGAACTTTTTGAGTTGCAGCAAGGGTGTGGAAGAACTCTTTGGAAGTTCCATAGGTGAGGTGTCATTAGACTCGAGACGTCTCAGCGGAAATGGGCCCTCATCTCGCCTGCAGGGGAGAACCTCCTGGATTTTCTCGAGTTGCGGGCAGGTGCTCTCGACTTACGACGGGAACCTCAGGGACCCGCTCTGGTGGTCTTAGGAAAGGCCAGTCACCATGCGAGTTCCTCGGGGGCCTCTCAGGATTCCTCTCCCGCCGATGCCGGGGCCTAAGACCTTGGTGTGGAGTCGGTGCCAGAACCTGGAGCATTCCTCTCCAGTGCTGACATGGATCTTGGGGTGCTTCTGGAGTATCCCAAGGGGAGTCAGTCCTCGTCTCGAGTGGGGGCATGCACGTGCGCTTTCCTCCCGAGCTGTAGCAGCAGGTGTCACGTTTCCCTTCGCGCGGGATCAAGGGATCTGTGGCCTTCTCTCGAGGCTTTCCCGGAGGCTGTTCCATGTGCCACAGTGGTGTGGAGTCGATCCTCGGCTTGAAATTCGAGGCAGTGCAGGGGAAAACAGGTTTCCTGGAATGGACTGAGACATCTGGGGGACTCTGGGAATGGTGGCACGACCCTGGA
>NW_017207898.1:0-4196 GCF_001704415.2 Capra hircus | reverse complement strand
AAAGGCACGTGCATGCCCCCCTCGAGACGAGGACTGACTCCCCTGGGGAGACTCCAGAAGTACCCCAAGATCCATGTCAGCACTGGAGAGGAATCCTCAGGGTTCCGGCACCGACTCCACACAAGATCATAGGCCCCGGAATTGACGGAGAGGAATCCTGGAGAGCCCCGGAGCAACTCGCATGGGGACTGGCCTTTCCTGAGGCCACCAGAGCGGGTCCCTGAGGTCCCCGTCGTAAGTCGAGAGCACCTGTCACCAACTCCAGAAAATACAGGAGGTTCTCCCTACAGGCGAGATGAGGCCCATTTCCGCTGAGGCGTCTCCGCTAATCACTTCTAACATCTGGAACTTCCAAAAGGTCCTTCACACTCTTGCTGCAACTCAAGAAGTTCCCCGACATACCGTCTCTACTTGAGAGGAAGCACGAGAGTCCCGGCCACATCCAGAGGAGCCCCGATTCCGTCTCCTAACGCGAGAGGGGATCCTTTCCCTGCGTGGTCGGGAAAGAATTCCCGGCGTTCCCGTCGCATCTCAAGGAGAGCGATCTCCACAGGAAAGGCGAGAGAACTCCAGGATGGTGCCACATTCCCAGAGTCCCTCGATGTCTCAGTCCATTCCAGGGAAACCTGTTTTTCTCAGCACTGCGTCGACTTCAAGCCGAGGATCGACTCACACCACGGTGCACGTGGGACAGCCCTGTGGGAAAGCCTCGTGGGAAAGCCTCGTTGGAAAGCATCGAGGGAAAGCCCTGATCCTTGGTCCACGCGAGAGAAGAGTGACACTGCTGCTACAGCTCGGGAGGAAGCGCACGTGCTTGCCCCCACTCGAGACGAGGACTGACTCACTGGGAGACTCCAGAAGTACCCCAGATTCATGTCAGCACTGGAGAGGAATCCTAAGGTTCCGCACCGGCTCACACAAGATCTTAGGCCCGGCATAGACGGAGAGGAATCCGAGAGACCCCGAGCAACTCGCATGGGACTGGCCTTTCCTGAGGCCACCAGAGCGGTCCCTGAGGTCCCCGTCGTAAGTCGAGAGCACCTGCCGCAACTCGAGAACATCCAGGAGGTTCTCCCCTCCAGGAGAGATGAGGCCCATTTCAGTTGAGGCAACTAGGGGTAATAACACTTTAACTCTGGAACTCCAAAGGGTCTTCACACCCTTGCTGCAACTCAAGAAGTTCCCCGACATAACGGTCTCCACTCGAGAGGAAGCATGAGAGTCCCGCCGACATCCAGAGGAGCCCGTTTCCGCCTCCTAGCTCGAGAGGAGGATCCTTTCCTGCGTGGTCGGGAAGAATTCCGGCATTTCCGTCGCATCTCAAGAGGAGGCGCTCTCCACAGGAAAGGCGAGAGGAACTCCAGGGTCGTGCCACAATCCCAGAGTCTTCCAGATGTCTCAGTCCATTCCAGGGAAACTGTTTTCCAGCACTGCGTCGACTTTCAGGCCGAGGATCGACTCACACCAAGGTGGCAAGTGGACAGCCCTGTGGGAAAACCTCGTGGAAAGCTCGTGGGAAAGCCTCGTGGGAAAGCCTCGTGAAAGCCTCGAGGGAAAGGCACAGATCCCTTATCCACGCGAAGGAAGGTGACACTGCTGCTACAGCACTGGAGGAAAGCGCACGTGCTTGCCCCCACTCGAGACGAGGACTGACTCCCTGGGAGACTCCAGAATTACCCCAAGATCCATGTCAGCACTGAAGAGGAATCCTCAGGTTCCGGCACTGACTCCACACAAGGTCTTAGGCACCGGCATCGACGGGAGAGGAATCCTGAGAGGCCCCGAGGAACTCGCATGGGGAATGGCATTTCCTGAGGCCACCAGACCGGGTCCCTGAGGTCCCCGTCGTAAGTCGAGAGCACCTGTCACAACTCGAGAAAATACAAGGAGGTTCTCCCCTCCAGGCGAGATGAGGCCCATTTCCGCTGAGGCGTCTCGAGGCTAATCAGTTCTAACATCTGGAACTTCCAAAGGGTCCTTCACACCCTTGCTGCAACTCAAGAAGTTCCCCGACATAACCGTCTCCACTTGAGAGGAAGCACGAGAGTCCCGGCCACATCCAGAGGAGCCCTGTTTCCGCCTCCTAGCTTGAGAGGAGGGATCCTTTCCCTGCGTGGTCGGGAAAGAATTCCCGGCGTTCCCGTCGCATCTCAAGAGCGAGGCCGCTCTCCACAGGAAAGGCGAGAGGAACTCCAGGATCGTGCCACATTCCCAGAGTCCCCTCGATGTCTCAGTCCATTCCAGGGAAACCTGTTTTCTCAGCACTGCGTCGACTTTCAAGCCGAGGATCGACTCACACCACGGTGGCACGTGGGACAGCCCTGTGGGAAAGCCTCGTGGGAAAGCTTCGTGGGACAGCCTAGAGGGAAAGCCACAGATCCCTTCATATACCCCGAAGGGAAGCGTGACACTGCTCCTGCAGCTCGGGAGGAAAGTTCACTTGCATGCCCCACTCGAGACGAGGACTGTCTCCCCTGGGGAGACTCCAGAATACCCCAAGATCCATGTCAGCACTGGAGAGGAATCCTCAGGTTCTGGCACCGACTCCACACTAGGTCTTAGGCCCTGGCATCGACGTGAGAGGAATCCCGAGAGGCCCCGGAGCAACTCGCATGGGACTGGCCTTTCCTGAGGCCACCAGAGCGGTTTCCTGAGGTACCCGTCGTAAGTCGAGAGTACCTGCCGCAAATCGAGAAAATCCAGGAGGTTCTCCCCTCCAGGCGACATGAGGCCCATTTCCGCTGAGGTATCTCGAGGCTAATCACACTTTACCTAAGGAACTACCAAAGGGTCCTTCACACCCTTGCTGCAACTCAAGAAGTTCCCTGATATACCCGTCTCCACTCGAGAGGAAGCACGAGAGTCCCGACCACATCCAGAGGAGCCCCGTTTCCACCTCCTAGCTCGAGAGGAGGGATCCTTTCCTGCGTGCTCGGGGAAAGAACTCCCGGCGTTCCCGTCGCATCTCAAGAGGAGGCGCTCTCCACAGGAAAGGCGAGAGGAACTCCAGGGTCATGCCACCATTCCCAGAGTCCCCCAGATGTCTCAGTCCATTCCAGGGAAATCTGTTTTCCCTGCACTGCCTCGACTTTCAAGCCGAGGATCGACTCAAACCACCGGTGGCACGTGCGACAGCCCTGTGGGAAAGCCTCGTGAGAAACCTCGTGGGAAAGCCTCGAGGGTATGCCACAGATTCCTTGTTCCACACGAAGGGAAGCGTGACACTCCTGCTTCAGCTCGGGAGGAAAGCGCACGTGCATGCCCCCACCCGAGACGAGGACTGATTCTCCTGGGGAGACACCAGAAGTGCCCCAATATCCATGTCAGCAATGGAGAGGAAACCTCAGGTTCCGGCACTGACTCCACACAAGGTCTTAGGCCCCGGCATCGACGGGAGAGGAATCCCGAGAGGCCCCCGAGCAACTCGCATGGGGACTGGCCTTCCTGAGGCCACCAGAGAGGGTCCCTGAGGTCCCCGACGTAAGTCGAGAGCACCTGCCGCAACTCGAGAATATCCAGGAGGTTCTCCCCTCCAGGCCGAGATTGAGGCCCATTTCCGCTGAGGCGTCTCGAGGCTAATCACACCTAAACTCTGGAACTTCCAAAGGGTCCTTCACACCCATGCTGCAACTCAAGAAGTTCCACGACATACCCGACTCCACTAGAGAGGAAGCACGAGAGTCCCGCCCACATCAGAGGAGCCCCGTTTTCCGCCTCCTAGCTCAAGAGGACGGATCCTTTCCCCGCGTTGTCGGGAAAGAATTCCCGCGTTCCCATCGTATCACAAGTGAGGCGCTCTCCACAGGAAAGCGAGAGGAACTCCAGGGTCCTGCCACATTCCCAGAGTCCCCCAGATGTCTCAGTCCATTCCAGGGAAACCTGTTTTCCCTGCACTGCCTCGACTTTCAAGCCGAGGATCGACTCACACCACGGTGGCACGTGGGACAGCCCTGTGGGAAAGAGTCGTGGGAAAGCCTCGTGGGAAAGCCTCGAGGGAAAGCCACAGATCCCTTGATCCACTCGAAGGGAAGCGTGACACTGCTGCTAAAGCTGGGAGGAAAGCGCATGTGCATGCCCCACTCGAGACGAGGACTGACTCCCCCTGGGGAGACTCCAGACGTACCCCAAGATCCATGTCAGCACTGGAGAGGAATCCTCAGGTTCCGGCACTGACTCCACACAAGGTCTTAGGCCCC
>NW_017207897.1:0-4196 GCF_001704415.2 Capra hircus | reverse complement strand
TGAGAGCGCCTCCTTCTTGATGCAACGGGGAACGCCGGGAATTCTTTCGCGACCACGCTGGGAAAGGATCCCTCCCTCGAGCTAGGAAGCGGAAACGGGGCTCCTCTGGATTTGGCGCGGGACTCTCGTGCTTCCTCTCGAGTGGAGACGGGTATGTCGGGGAACTTCTTGAGTTGCAGCAAGGTGGTGAGAAGGACCCTTTGGAAGTTCCAGAGTTTAGGTGTGATTAGCCTCGAGACACCTCAGCGGAAATGGGGCCTCATCTCGCCTAGAGGGAGAACCTCCTGGATTTTCTCGAGTTGCGGCAGGTGCTCTCGACTTACGATGGGACCTCAGTGACCCGCTCTGGTGGCCTCAGGAAAGGCCAGTCCGCATGCGAGTTGCTCTGGGGCCTCTCGGGATTCCTCTCCCGTAGATGCCGGGGCCTAACAACTTGTGTGGAGTCAGTGCCGGAACCTGAGGATTCCTCCCCAGTGCTGACATGGATCTTGGGGTACTTCTGGAGTCTCCCCAGGGGAGTCAGTCCTCGTCTCGAGTGGGGCCATGCACGTGCGCTTACCTCCCGAGCTGTAGCAGCAGTGTCACGTTTCCCTTCGCGTGGATCAAGGGATATGTGGCTTTCCCTCGAGGCTTTCCCACGAGGCTTTCCCCAGGGCTGTCCCACGTGCCACTGTGGTGTGAGTCGATCCTCGGCTTGAAAGTCGAGGCAGTGCAGGGAATACAGTTTTCCCTGGAAAGGACTGAGACATCTGGGGGACTCTGGAAATGGTGGCACGACCCTGGAGTTCCTCTTGCTTTTCCTGTGGAGAGCGCCTCTTCTTGATGCGTTGGGAACGCCGGGAATTCTTTCCCGACCACCAGGGAAAGGATCAATCCTCTCGAGCTATGAGGCGGAAACAGGGCTCCTCTGGATGTGGGCGGGACTCTCGTGCTTCCTCTTGAGTGGAGACGGGTATGTCGGGGAACTTCTTGAGTTGTAGCAAGGGTGTGAAGGTCCCTTTGGAAGTTCCAGTGGTTAGGTGTGATTTTCCTGGAGACGCCTCAGCGGAAAATGGGCCTCATCTCGCCTGGAGGGGAGAACATCCTGGATTTTCTCGAGGTGTGGGCAGGTGCTCTGGACTTACGACGGGGACCTCAGGGATCCGCTCTGGTGGCCTCAGGAAAGGCCAGTCCCCATGCGAGTTGTTCGGGGGCCTCTCGGGATTCCTCTCCCATCGATGCTGGGGCCTAAGACCTTGTGTGGACTCAGTGCCGGAACCTGAGGATTCCTCTCCAGTGCAGACATGGATCTTGGTGTAATTCTGGAGTCTCCCCAACGCAGTCAGT
This sequence comes from Capra hircus, assembly GCF_001704415.2. Lineage (NCBI taxonomy): Eukaryota > Metazoa > Chordata > Mammalia > Artiodactyla > Bovidae > Capra > Capra hircus. The sequence goes on along the minus strand of NW_017207897.1, from coordinate 2,870 downwards.
CCTCCTCTCGAGTGGAGGCATGCACGTGCGCTTTCCTCTCGTGCTGTAGCAGCAGTGTCGCGCTTCCCTTCGCGTGGATCAAGGGATCTGTGTCTTTCCCTCGAGGCTTTCCCACGAGGCTTTCCCACAGGGCTGTCCCACGTGCCACCGTGGTGTGAGTCGATCCTCGGCTTGAAAGTCGAGGCAGTGCACGGAAAACAGCTTTCCCTGGAATGGACTGAGACTTCCAGTGGACTCTGGGAATGGTGGCCCGACCCTGGAGTTCCTCTCGCCTTTCCTCTGGAGAGCGCCTCCTCTTGAGATGCAACGGAAACGCCGGGAATTCTTTTCCCGACCACGCTGGGAAAGGATCCCTCCCCTCGAGCTAGGAGGCGGAAACGGGGCTCCTCTGGATTTGGGCGGGACTCTCGTGCTTCCTCTCGAGGGGAGACGGGTGTGTCGGGGAACTTCTTGAGTTGCAGCAAGGGTGTGAAGGACCCTTTGGAAGTTCCAGAGTTTAGGTGTGATTAGCCTCGAGACACCTCAGCGGAAATGGGCCTCATCTCGCCTGGAGGGGAAAACCTCCTGGATTTTCTCGAGTTGCGGCAGGTGCTCTCGACTTACGACGGGGACCTCAAGGAACCGCTCTGATGGCCTCAGGAAAGGCAAGTCCCCATGCGAGTTGCCCGGGGGCCTCTCGGGATTCCTCTCCCGTCGATGCTGGCGCCTTAGATCTTGTGTGGAGTGGGTGCCGGAAACTGAGGATTCCTCTCCAGTGTTGACATGGATCTTGGGGTACTTCTGGAGTCTCCTCCAGGCGAATCAGTCCTTGTCTCGAGTGGGGGCATGCACGTGCTCTTTCCTCCCGAGCTGTAGCAGCACTGGTCACGCTTCCTTCGCGTGGATCAAGGGATCTGTGGCTTTCCCTCGAGGCTTTCCCACGAGGCTTTCCCACGAGGCTTTCCCACAGGGCTGTCCCACGTGCCACCGTGGTTTGAGTCGATCCTCGGCTTGAAAGTCGAGGCAGTGCAGGGAAAAAGGGTTTCCCTGGAATGGACTGAGATATCTGGGGACTCTGGGAATGGTGGCACGACCCTGGAGTTCCTCTCGCATTTCCTGTGGAGAGCGCCTCCTCTTGAGATGCGAGGGGAACGCCGGGAATTCATTCCCGACCACGCAGGGAAAGGATCCCTCCTCTCCAGCTAGGAGGCGGAAACGGGGCTCTCTGGATGTGGGCGGCGGACTCTCGTGCTTCCTCTCGAGTGGAGACAGGTATGTCGGGGAACTTCTTGAGTTGCAGCAAGGTTGTGAAGGACCCTTTGGAAGTTCCAGATGTTAGATGTGATTAGTCTCGAGACCCTCAGCGGAAATGGTCCTCATCTCGCCTGGAGGGGAGAACCTCCTGGATTTTGTCGAGTTGCGGAAGGTGCTCTCGACTTACTACAGGACCTCAGGGACCCGCCCTGGGGGCCTCAGGATAGGCCAGTCCCCATGGAAGTTGCTCGGGGCTTCTCCGGATAACCCCCTCCGTCGATGCGGGGCCTAAGACCTTGTGTGGAGTCGTGCCGGAACCTGAGGATTCCTCTCCAGTGCTGACATGGATCTTGGGGTACGTCTGGAGTCTCCCCAGCGGAGTCAGTCCTCGTATCTAGTGGGGCATGCACGTGCTCTTTCCTCCCGAGCTGTAGCAGCAGTGTCACGATACCCGTCGAGTGGATTAAGGGATCTGTGGCTTTCCTTGGAGGCTTTCCTATGAGTCTTTCCCACGAGGCTTTCCCACAGGGCTGTCCACGTGCCACCGTGGTGTGAGTCCATCCTTGCTTGAAAGTCGAGGCATTGCAAGGAAATCAGTTTTCCCTGGAATGGACTGAGACATCTGGGGGACTCTGGGAATGGTGTCACCACCCTGGAGTTCCTCTCGCCTTTCCTGTGGAGAGCGGCTCCTCTTGAGATGCGACAGGACGCCGGAAATTCTTTTCCGTCCACCCAGGAAATGGATCCCTCCTCTCGAGCTAGAGGCGGAAACGGGCTCCTCTGGATGTTGGCGGGATGCTCGTGCTTCCTCTCGAGGGGACAGGTATGTCGGGGAACTTCCTGAGTTGCAGCAAGGGTGTGAAGGATCCTTTGGAAGTTTCAGAGGTTAGGTGTGATTAGCTTCGAGACAACTCAGCGGAAATGGGCCTCATCGGGCCTGGAGGGGAGAACCTCCTGGATTTTCTCGAAATAGGGCAGGTTCTCTCGACTTACGACGGGGACCTCAGGGACCCGCTCTGGTGGCCTCAGGAAATGCCAGTCCCCATGCGAGTTGCTCGGGCCTCTCGGGATTCCTCTCCCGTCGGAGCCGGGCCTAAGACCTTGTGTGGATTCGGTGCCGGAACCAGAGGTTTCCTCTCCACTGATGACATGGATATTGGGGCACTTCTGAAGTCTCCCCAGGGAGAGTCAGTCCTCGTTTCGAGTGGAGGCATGCACTGCGCTTTCCTCCCTAGCTGTAGCAGCAGTGTCATGCTCCCGTCGCGTGATCGAGGCATCAGTGTCTTTCCCTCGAGCTTTCCCACGAGGCTTTCCCCAAAGGCTTTCCCACGAGGCTTTCCCACAGGGCTGTCCCACGTGCCACCGTGGTGTGAGTCTATCCTCGGCTTGAAAGTCAAGGCAGTGCAGGGAAAACAGATTTCCCTAGAATGTACTGAAACATCTGGGGGACTCTGGAATGGTGGCACAACCCTGGAGTTCCTCTCGCCTTTCCTGTGGAGAGCGCCTCCTCTTGAGATGCGACGGGAACGTCGGGAATTCTTTCCCGACACGCCACCGGGAAAGAATCCTCCTCTCGAGCTAGGAGGCGGAATGGGGCTCCTCTGGATGAAGGCGGGACTCTCGTGCTTCCTCTCGAG
>NW_017207896.1:0-4196 GCF_001704415.2 Capra hircus | reverse complement strand
TTCTTTCGCCACCACGCAGGGAAAGGATCCCTCCTCTCGAGCTAGGAGGTGGAAACGGGGCTCCTCTGGATGTGGTCAGGACTCTCGTGCTTCCTCTCGAGTGGAGATGGGTATATCAGGGAACTTCTTGAGTTGCAGCAAGGGTGTGAAGGACCCTTTGGAAGTTCCTTAGGTAAAGTGTGATTAGCCTCGAGATACCTCAGCGGAAATGGGCCTCATGTCGCCTGGAGGGGAGAACATCCTGGATTTCTCGATTTGCGGCAGGTGCTCTCGACTTACGACGGGTACCTCAGAGAACCGCTCTGGTGTCCTCAGGAAAGTCCAGTCCCATGCGAGTTGCTCGGGGGCCTCTCGGGATTCCTCTCACGTCGATGCCAGGGCCTAAGACCTTGTGTGGAGTCGGTGCCAGAACCTGAGGTTTCCTCTCCAGTGCTGACATGGATCTTGGGGTATTCTGGAGTCTCCCCAGGGGAGTCAGTCCTCGTCTCGAGTGGGGCATGCAAGTGCACTTTCCTCCCGAGCTGTAGCAGCAGTGTAACGCTACCCTTCCCGTGGAAAAAGGGATCTGTGGCATTCCCTCGAGGCTTTCCCACGAGGCTTTCCAAAGCGGCTTTCCCACGAGGCTTTCCCACAGGGCTGTCCCACATGCCACAGTGATGTGAGTCGATCCTCGGCTTGAAAGTCGAGGCAGTGCAGGGAAAACAGGTTTCCCTGGAATGGACTGAGACATCCAGGGGACTCTGGGAATGGTGGCACGACCCTGGAGTTCCTCTCGCCTTTCCTGTGGAGCGCGCCTCCTCTTGAGATGTGACGGGAACACCAGGAATTCTATCCCGACCACGCAGGGAAAGGATCCCTCCTCTCGAGCTAGGAGGCGGAAACGGGGCTCCTCTGGATGTGGGCGGGACTCTCGTGCTTCCTCTCGAGTGGAGACGGGTATGTCGGGGAACTTCTTGAGTTGCAGTAAGGGTGTGAAGGACCCTTTGGAAGTTCCAGAGGTAAGGTGTGATTAGCCTTGAGAAACCTCAGCGGTAATGGGACTCAGCTCGCCTGGAGGGGAGAACCTCCTGGATTTTCTCGAGCTGCGGCAGGTGCTCTCGACTTACGACGGGGACCTCAGGGACCCGCTGTGGTGGCCTCAGGAAAGGCCAGTCCCCATGCGAGTTCCTCTGAGGCCTCTCGGGATTCCTCTCACGTCGATGCAGGGGCCTAAGGTCTTGTGTGGAGTGGGTGCTGGAACCTGAGGATTCCTCTCCAGTGCTGACATGGATCTTGGGGTACTTCTGGAGTCTCCCCAGTGGAGTCAGCCCTCGTCTCGAGTTGGGGCATGCACTTGCGCTTTCCTCCCGAGCTGTAGCAGCAGTGTCGCGCTTCCATTCGCGAGGATCAAGGGATCTGTGGCTTTCCCTCGAGGCTTTCCCACGAGGCTTTCCCACGAGGCTTTCCCACAGGGCTGTCCTACGTGCCACCGTGGTGTGAGTCGATCCTCGTCTTGAAAGTCAAGGCAGTGCAGGGAAAACTGGTTTCCCTGGAATGGACGCAGACATTTGGGGGACTCTGGGAATGGTAGCACGACCCTGGAGTTCCTCTCGCCTTTCCTGTGGAGATCGCCTGCTCTTGAGATGCGACGAGAACACCTGGAATTCTTTCCCGACCACGCAGGGAAAGGATCCCTCCTCTCGAGCTAGGAGACGGAAACGGGGCTCCTCTGGATGTGGGGGGGACTCTCGTGCTTCCTCTCGAGTGGAGACGGGTATGTCGGGGAACTTCTTGAGGTGCAGCAAGGGTGTGAAGGACCCTTTGGAAGTTCCAGAGGTTAGGTGTGATTAGCCTCGAAACGCCTCAGCGGAAATGGGCCTCATCTCGCCTGCAGGGGAGACCTCCTGGATGTTCTCGAGTTGCGGCAGGTGCTCTCGACTTACGACGGGGACCTCAGGGACCCGCTCTGGTGGCCTCAGGAAAGGCCAGTCCCCATGCCAGTTGCTCGGGGGCCTCTCGGGATTCCTCTCCCGTCGATGCCGGGGCCTAAGACCTTGTGTGGAGTCAGTGCCGGAACCTGAGGATTCCTCACCAGTGCTGACATGGATCTTGGGGTACTTCTGGAGTCTCCCCAGGGGAGTCAGTCCTCGTATCGAGTGGGGGCATGCACGTGCGCTTTCCTCTCGAGCTGTAGCAGCAGTGTCGCGCTTCCATTCGCGTGGATCAGGGGATCTGTGGCTTTCCCTCGAGGCTTTCCCACGAGGCTTTCCCACGAGGCTTTCCCCCGAGGCTTTCCCACGAGGCTTTCCCACAGGGCTGCCCCACGTGCCACTGTGGTGTGAGTCGATCCTCGGCTTGAAAGTCGAGGCAGTGCAGGGAAAACAGGTTCCCTGGAATGGACTGAGATATCTGGGGGACTCTGGCAATGGTGGCACGAACCTGGAGTTCCTCTCACTTTTCCTCTGGAGAGCGCCTCCTCTTGAGATGCGACGGGAACGCCGCGAATTCTTTCCCCACCACGCAGGGAAAGGATCAAACCTCTCGAGCTAGGAGGCGGAAACGTGGCTCCTCTTGATGTGGGCGGGACTTTCCTGCTTCCTCTCGAGTGGAGACGGGTATGTCGGGGAACTTCTTGAGGTGCAGCTAGGGTGTGAAGGACCCTTTGGAAGTTCCAGAGGTAAGGTGTGATTAGCCTCGAGATACCTCAGCGGAAATGGGCCTCATGTCGCCTGGAGGGGAGAACCTCCTGGATTTTCTCGAGTTGCGGCAGGTGCTCTCGACTTACGACTGGGACCTCAGGGACCCCCTCTGGTGGCCTCAGGAAAGGCCAGTCCCCATGCGAGTTGCTCGGGGGCCTCTCGGGATTCCTCTCCCGTCGGTGCCGGGGCCTAAGACCTTGTGTGGAGTCAGTGCCGGAACCTGAGGATTCCTCTCCAGTGCCGACATGGATCTTCGGGGACTTCTGGAGTCTCCCCAGGGGCGTAAGTCCTCGTCTCGAGTGGGGGAATGCACGTGTCGCTTTCCTCCCGAGCTGTAGCTGCAGTGTCACGCTTCCCTTTGCGTGGATCAAGGGATCTGTGGCTTTCCCTCTAGACTTTCCCATGAGGCGTTCCCACGAGGCTTTCCCACAGGGCTTTCCCACGTGCCACGGTGGTGTGAGTCGATCCTCGGCTTTAAAGTCGAGGCAGTGAAGGGAAAACAGTTTTCCCTGGAATGGACTGAGACATCTGGGGGACTCAGGGAATGGTGGCACGACCCTCGAGTTCCTCTCGCCTTTCCTGTGGAGAGCGCCTCCTCTTGAGATGCCAAGGGAACGCCGGAAATTCTTTCCCCACCACGCAGGGAAAGGATCCCTCCTCTCGAGCTAGCAGGCGGAAACGGGGCCACTCTGGATATGGGCGGGACTCTCGGATTCCTCTTGAGTGGAGACGGGTATGTCGGGGAACTTCTTGAGTTGCAGCAAGGGTGTGAAGGACCCTTTGGAAGTTCCAGATGTAGATGTGATTAGCCTCGAGACACCCTCAGCGGAAAATGGGCCTCATCTCGCCTGGAGGGGAGAACCTCCTGGATGTTCTCGAGTTGCGGCAGGTGCTCTCGTCTTAAGACGGGGACCTCAGGGACCCGATCTGGTGGCCTCAGGAAAGGCCAGTCCCTATGCCAGTTGCTCGGGGGCCTCTCGGGATTCCTCTCCCGTCGATGCCGGGCCTAAGACCTTGTGTGGAGTCGGTGCCGGAACCTGAGGATTCCTCTCCAATGCTGACATGGATCTTCGGGTACTTCTGGAGTCTCCCCATGGAGTCAGTCCTCGTCTCGAGTGGGGCATGCACGTGCGTTTCCTCCCCGAGCTGTAGCAGCAGTGTCACTCTTCCCTCGCGTGGATCAAGGATCTGTGGCTTTCCCTCGAGGCTTTCCCACGAGGCTTTCCCACAGGGCTGTCCAACGTGCCATCGTGGTGTGAGTCCATCCTCGGCTTGAAAAGTCGAGGCAGTGCAGGGAAAAACAGGTTTCCCTGGAATGGACTGAGACATCTGGGACTCTGGGAATGGGCCTGATACTGGAGTTCCTCTCGCCTTTCCTGTGAGAGCGCCTACTCTTGAGATGAGACGGGAACGCTAGGAATTCTTTCCCGACCACGCAGGGAAAGGATGCTCCTCTCGAGCTAGCAGTGGAAACGGAGCCACTCTGGATATGGGCGGACCCTGTTCCTCTTGAGTGGA
>NW_017207895.1:0-4197 GCF_001704415.2 Capra hircus | reverse complement strand
GGATTCCTCTCCTGTCGATGCCGGGCCTAAGATCTTGTGTGGAGTCCGGTGCCGGAACCTGAGGATTCCTCTCAGTGCTGACATGGATCTTGGGGTACTTCTGGAGTCTCCCCAGGGAAGTCAGTCCTCGTCTCGAATGGGGGCATGCACGTGCACTTTCCTACCGAGCTGTAGCAGCAGTGTCGCCGCCTTCCCTTCGTGTGGATCAAGGGATCTGTGGCTTTCCATCAAGGCTTTCCCACCAGGCTTTCCCACAGTGCTGTCCCACGTGCCACCGTGGTGTGAGTCCAACCCCGGCTAGAAAGTCGGGACAGTGCAGGGAAAACAGGTTTCCCTGGAATGGACTGAGACATCTGGGGGACTCTGGGAATGGTGGCACAACCCTGGGAGTTCCTCTCAACATTCCTGTGGAGAGCGCCTCCTCTTGAGATGCGAAGGGAACGCCGGGAATTCTTTCCCGACCACGCAGGGAAAGGATCCCTACTCTCGAGCTAGGAGGCGGAAACGGGTCTCTGCTGGATGTGCGGGAATCTCGTGCTTCCTCTCGAGTCGAGACCGATTTGTCGAGGAACTTCTTGAGTTGCAGCTAAAGGAGTGAAAGACCCTTTGGAAGTTCCAGATGTTAGATGCGATTAGCCTCCAGACGCCTCAGCGGAAATGGGCCTCATCTCGCCTGGAGGGGGAGAACCTCCTGGATTTTCTCGAGTTGCGGCAGGTGCTCTCGACTTACGACTGGACCTCAGGACCCGCTCTGGTGGCCTCAGGAAAGGCCAGTCCCCATGCGAGATGCTCGGGGGCCTCTCGGGATTCCTCTCCCGTCGAAGCCGGGCCTAAGACCTTGTGTGGAATCGGCGGTGCCGAACCTGAGGATTCCTCTCCAGTGCTGACATGGATCTTGGGGTACTTCTGGAGTCTCCCCAGGGGAGTCAGTCCTCGTCTCGGAGTGGGGGCATGCAAGTGCGCTTCCTCCGAGCTGTAGCAGCAGTGTCACGCTTCCTTCGCGTGGATCAAGGGATCAGGGGCTTTCCCTCGAGGCTTTCCCATGAGGCTTTCCCACGAGGCTTTCCCATGGGCTGTCCACGTGCCACCGGTGTGAGTCGATCCTCGGCTTGAAGTCGAGGCAGTGTAGGGAAAACAGGTTTCCTGGAATGGATGGAGACATCTGGGGGACTCTGGGGAATGTGGCACGACCCTGGAGTTCCTCTCGCCTTTCCTGTGGAGAGCGCCTCCAATTGAGATGCGACGGGAAGGCCGGGAATTCTTTCCCGACCACGCAGGGAAAGGATCCCTCCTCTCGAGCTAGGAGGCGGAAACGGGGCTCCTCTGGTTGTGGGCGGGACTCTCGTGCTTCCTCTTCGAGTGGAGTCGGGTATGTCGGGGAACTTCTTGAGTTGCATCAAGGGTGTGAAGGACCCTTTGGAAGTTCCAGAGTTTAGGTGTGATTAGCCTCAAGACGCCTCAGTGGAAATGGCTCATCTCGAATGGAGGGGAGAACCTCCTGGATTTTCTCGAGTTGCGGCAGGTGCTCTCGACTTACGACGGGGACATCAGGACCCGCTCTGGTGGCCTCAGGAAAGGCCAGTCCCCTTGCGAGTTGCTCGGGGACCTCTCGGGTTTCTGCTCCCGTCGATGCTGGGGCCTAAAACCTTGTGTGGAGTCAGTGCCGGAACCTGAGGATTCCTCTGCAGTGCTGACATGGTCCTTGGGGTACTTCTGGAGTCTCCCCAGGGAGTCAGTCCTCGTCTCGAGTGGGACATGCACGTGCCCTTTCCTTCCGAGCTGTAGCAGCAGTGTCGCACTTCCCTTCGCGTGGATCAAGGAATCTGTGGCTTTCCCTCGAGGCTTTCCCACGAGGCTTTCCCACGAGGCTTTCCCACAGGGCTGTCCACGTGCCACTGTGGTGAGAGTCGATCCTTGGATTGAAAGTCGAGGCAGTGCAGGGAAAACAGGTTTCCCTGGAATGGACTGAGACATGCTGGGGGACTCTGGGAATCGGTGGCACAACCCTGGAGTTCCTCCCGCCTTTCCTGTGGAGAGCGCCTCCTCTTGAAATGCGACAGGAATGCTGGGAATTCTTTCCCGACCACGCAGGGAAAGGATCCCTACTCTCGAGCTAGGTAGCGGAAACGGGTCTCTGCTGGATGTGGGCGGGAATCTCGTGCTTCCTCTCGAGCGGAGACCGGTTTGTCGAGGAACTTCTTGAGTTGCAGTAAAGGAGTGAATGACCCTTTGGAAGTTCCAGATGTTAGATGTGATTAGCCTCCAGACGCCTCAGTGGAAATGGGCCTCATCTCGCCTGGAGGGGAGAACCTTCTGGATTTTCTCGAGTTGCGGCAGGTGCTCTCGACTTACGACTGGGACCTCAGGGACCCGCTCTGGTGGCCTCAGGAAAGGCCAGTCCCCATGCGAGATGCTCGGGGGCCTCTCGGGATTCCTCTCCCGTCGAAGCCGGAGCCTAAGACCTTGTGTGGAATCGGTGCCGGAACCTGAGATTCCTCTCCAGTGCTGACATGGATCTTGGGGTACTTCTGGAGTCTCCCCAGGGGAGTCAGTCCTCGTCTCGAGTGGGGGCATGCAGGTGCGCTTTCCTCCCGAGCTGTAACAGCAGTGTCGCGCTTCCCTTGGCGTGGATCAAGGGATCTGGGGCTTTCCCTCGAGGCTTTCCCACGAGGTTTTCCCACGAGGCTTTCCCACAGGGCTGTCCCACGTGCCACCTTGCGTGTGCGTCGATCCTCCGACTTGAAAGTCGAGGCAGTGCAGGGAAAACAGTTTCCCTGGAATGGACTGAGACTTCTGCAGGACTCTGGGAATATTGACATGACACTGGAGTTCGTCTCGACTTTCCTGTGGAGAGCGCCTCCTCTTGAGATGCGAGCGGAACGCCGGGAATTTTTTTCCGACCAGGCAGGGAAAGGATCCCTCCTCTCGAGCTAGGAGGCGGAAACGGGTCTCCGCTGGATGTGGGCGGGACTCTCGTGCTTCCTCTCGAGTGGAGACCGGTTTTTCGAGGAACTTCTTGAGTTGCAGTAAGGGTGTGAAGGACCCTTTGGAAGTTCCAGAGTTTAGGTGTGATTAGCCTCAGGACGCCTCAGCGGAAATGGGCCTCATCTCGCCTGGAGGGCAGAACCTCCTGGATTTTCTCGAGTTGCGGCAGGTGCTCTCGACTTACGACGGGAACCTCAGGGACCCGCTGTGGTGGCGTCAGGAAAGGCCAGTCCCCATGCGAGTTGCTCGAGGCCCTCTCGGGATTCCTCTCCCGTCGATGCAGGGCCTAAGATCTTGTGTGGAGTCGGTGCCGGAACCTGAGGATTCCTCTCCAGTGCTGACATGGATCTTGGGGTACTTCTGGAGTCTCCCCAGGGGAGTCAGTCCTCGTCTCGAGTGGGGGGCATGCACGTGCACTTTCCTACCGAGCTGTAGCAGCAGTGTCGCGCTTCCCTTCGTGTGGATCAAGGGATCTGTGGCTTTCCATCAAGGCTTTCCCACGAGGCTTTCCCACAGTGCTGTCCACGTGCCACCGTGGTGTGAGTCCAACCCCGGCTAGAAAGTCGGGACAGTGCAGGCGAAAACAGGTTTCCCTGGAATGGACTGAGACATCTGGGGACTCTGGGAATGGTGGCACAACCCTGGAGTTCCTCTCAACATTCCTGTGGAGAGCGCCTCCTCTTGAGATGCGAAGGGAACGCCGGGCGAATTCTTTCCCGACCACGCAGGGAAAGGATCCCTACTCTCGAGCTAGGAGGCGGAAACGGTCTCTGCTGGATGTGGGCGGAATCTCGTGCTTCCTCTCGACGGAAGACCGATTTGTCGAGGAACTTCTTGAGTGCAGTAAAGGAGTGAAAGACCCTTTGAAGTTCCAGATGTTAGATGCGATTAGCCTCCAGACGCCTCAGCGGAAATGGGCTCATCTCGCCTGGAGGGAGAACCTCCTGGATTTTCTCGAGTTGCGGCAGGTGCTCTCGACTTACGACTGGGACCTCAGGGACCCGCTCTGGTGGCCTCAGGAAAGGCCAGTCCCCATGCGAGATGCTCGGGGGCCTCTCGGGGATTCCTCTCCCGTCGAACCGGGCCTAAGACCTTGTGTGGAATCGGTGCCGGAACCTGAGGATTCCTCTCCAGTGCTGACATGGATCTTGGGGTACTTCTGGAGTCTCCCCAGGGAGTCAGTCCTCGTCTCGAGTGGGCATGCAGGTGCGC
>NW_017207894.1:0-18119 GCF_001704415.2 Capra hircus | reverse complement strand
TGAAGTCCCCGTCGTAAGTCGAGAGCACCTGCCGCAAACTCGAGAAATCCAGGGACCCGCTCTGGTGGTTCAGGAAAGGCCAGTCCCCATGCGAGTTACTCGGGGCCTCTCGGGATTCCAGTCCCGTCGATGCTGGGGCCTAAGACCTCTGTGGAGTCTGTGCCGGAACCTGAGGATTCCTCTCCAGTGCTGACATGGATCTTGGGGTACTTCTGGGGTCTCCCCAGGACAGTCAGTCCTCGTCTCGAGTGGGGCATGCACGTGTGCTTTCCTCCCGAGGTGTAGCAGCAGTATTGCTCTTTCCTTCGTGTGGATCTATGGATCTGTGGCTTTCCCTCGAGGCTTTCCCACGAGGCTTTCCACGAGTCTTTCCCACAGGGCTGTCCCACGTGCCACCGTGGTGTGAGTCGATCCTCGGCTTGAAAGTCGAGACAGTGCAGGGAAAACAGGTTCCTTGGAATGGACTGAGACATCTGGGGCCTCTGGGTATGTGGCACGACCGTGGAGTTCCTCTCGCCTTTCCTGTGGAGAGCGCCTCCTCTTGAGATACGAAGGGAACGCCGGGAATTCTTCCTCCGACGGCAGGGAGGGTGGATCCCTCCTCTCGAGCTAGGAGGCGGAAACGGGGCTAATCTGGATGTGGGCGGAACTCTGGTGCTTCCTCTCGAGTGGAGACAGGTATGTCGGAACTTCTTGAGTTGCAGCCAGGTGGTTAGGACCCTTTGGAAGTTCAGAGGTTTGGTGTGATTAGCCTCGAGATGCGTCAGCCGAAATGGGTCTCATCTCTCCTGGAGGGGAGAACCTCCTGGATTTTCTCGAGTTGCGACAGGTGCTCTCGACTTACGACGGGGACCTCAGGGACCGCTCTGGTGGCCTCTGGAAAGGCCAGTCCCCACGGGCGTTGCTCGGGGGCCTCTCAGGATTCCTCTCCCGTCGATGCCGGAGCGTAAGATCTTGTATGGAGTCAGTGCCAGAACCTGAGGATTCCTCTCCAGTGCTGAAATGGATCTTGGGGTACATCTGGAGTCTCCCCAGGAGATTCAGTCCTCGTCTCGAGTGGGGGCATGCACGTGTGCTTTCCTCCGGAGCTGTTGCAGCAGTGTGACCCTTCCCTTCGCGTGGATCAAGGGATCTGTGGGCTTTCCCTCGAGGCTTTCCCACGAGGCTTCCCACGAGGCTTTCCAAGAGGCTTTCCCACAGGGCTGTCCCACGTGCCAGCGTGGTGTGAGTCGATCCCCGGTTTGAAAGTCGAGGCAGTGCAGGGAAAAGAGGTTTCCCTGGAATGGACTAAGACATCTGGGGGACTCTGAGAATGGTGGCACGACCATGGAGTTCGTCTCGCCTTTCCTGTGGAGAGCGCCTCCTCTTGAGATGCGACGGGAACGCCGGGAATTCTTTCCCGACCACGCAGGGAAGGATTCCTCCTCTCGAGCTAGGAGGCCGAAACGGGACTCCTCTGGATGTGGGCGGGACTCTCGTGCTTCCTCTTGAGTGGAGACGGGTATGTCGTGGAACTTCTTGAGTTGCAGCAAGGGTGTGAAGGACCCTTGGAAGTTCCAGAGTTTAGGTGTGAATAGCCTCTAGTCGCCTCAGCTGAAATGGGCCTCATCTAGCCTGGAGGGGAGACCTCCTGGATTTTCTCGTGTTGCGGCAGGTGCTCTCGACTTACGACGGGGACCTCATAGACCCGCTCTGGTGGCCTCAGGAAAGCCAGTCCCCATGCGAGTTGCTCGGGGACCTCTCGGGATTCCTCTCCCGTAGATGCTGGGGCCTAAGATATTGTGTGGAGTGGGTGCCGAACCTGAGGATTCCTCTCCAGTGCTTACCTGGATCTTGGGGTACTTCTGGAGTCTCCCCAGGGGAGTCAGTCCTCGTCTCGAGTGGGGACATGCTCTTGCGCTCTCCTCTCGAGCTGTAGCAGCAGTGTCTCGCTTCCATTCGCGAGGAATAAGGATCTGTGGCTTTCCCTTGAGGCTTTCCCACGAGGCTTTCCCACGAGGCTTTCCCACAGGGCTGTCCACGTGCCACCGTGGTGTGAGTCGATCCTCGGCTTGAAAGTCGACGCAGTGCCAGGGAAAACAGTTTTCCCTGGAATGGACTGAGACATCTGGGAACGCTGGGAATGTGGCACGACCTGGAGTTCCTCTCGCATTCCTTTGGAGAGCCGCCTCCACTTGAGATGGGACGGGAACGCCGGAATTCTTTCCGAACACGCAGGGAAAGGATCCCTCCTCTCGAGCTAGCAGGCGGAAACGGGGCCACTCTGGAAGTGGGCGGACTCTCGTGTTACTCTTGAGTGGAGACCGGTATGTCGGGGAACTTCTTCAGTTGCAGCAAGGGTGTGAAGGACCCTTTGGAAGTTCAGATGTTAGATGTGATTAGCCTCGAGACGCCTCAGCGGAAATGGGCCTCATCTCGCCTGGAGGGGAGAACCTCCTGGATTTTCTCGAGTTGCGGCAGGTGCTCTCGACTTACGCCGGGGACCTCAGGGACCGCTCTGGTGGCCTCAGGAAAGGCCAGTCCCATGCCAGTTGCTCGGGGCTTCTTGGGATTCCTCTCCCGTCGATGCCGGGGCCTAAGATCTTGTGTGAGTCGGTGCTGGAACCTGACGATTCCTCTCCAGTGCTGACATGAAACTTGGGTACTTCTGGAGTCTCCCCAGGTGTGCCAGTCCTCATTTCGAGTGGGGCCATGCACGTGCGCTTTCCTCCGAGCTGTAGCAGCAGTGTCACCCTTCCCTTCCGGTGGATCAAGGATCAGGGGCTTTCCCACGAGGCTTTCCAAGAGGCTTTCCCACGAGGCTTTCACACGAGGCGTTCCCACAGGGCTGTCCCACGTGCCACCGTGGTGTGAGTCGATCGTAGGCTTGAAAGTCGAGGCAGGCAGGACAACTGGTTTCCCTGTTATGGACTGAGCATCTGGGTGACTCTTGGAATGGTGGCACTACCCTGGAGTTCCTCTCGCCTTTCCTGTGGAGAGCGCCTCATCTTGAGATGCGACAGGAACGCCGGGAATTCTTTCCCGACCACGTAGGCAATGGATCCCTCCTCTGGAACTATGAGGAGGAAACGGGGCTCCTCTGGATGTGGGCGGGACTCTCGTGCTTCCTCTCGAGTGGAGACGGGTATGTCGGGGAATTTCTTGAGTTGCCAGCAAGGGTCTTAAGGACCCTTTGGAATTTCCAGGGTTAGGTGTTATTAGCGTCGAGACGCCTCAGCGGAAATGGGCCTCATCTCGCCTGGAGGGAGAACCTCCTGATTTTCTGGAGTTGCGGCAGGTGCTCTCGACTTACGACGGGGGACCTGAGGGAATCGCTCTGGTGGCCTCAGCAAAGGCCCGTTCCCATGTGAGTTGCTCGGGGGCCTCTCGTGATTCCTCTCCCGTCGATCTTGGGGCCTAAGACCTTGTTTGGAGTCGGTTTGGGAACCTGAGGATTCCTCTCCAGTGCTGACATGGATCTTGGGGTACTTCTGGAGTCTCCCCAAGGGAGTCAGGCCTCGTCTTGAGTGGGGGCATGCACGTACCATTTCCTCCCGAGCTGTAGCAGCAGTGTCACGCTTCCCTTTGCGTAGATTAAGGGATCAGTGGCTTTCCCTCGAGGCTTTCCCACGAGGCTTTCCCACGAGGCTTTTCCACAGGGCTGTCCCACTTACCACCATTGTGTGAGTCGATCCTCGTCTTGAAAGTCGAGACAGTGCTGGGAAAACAGGTTTCCCTGTAATGGACTGAGACATCTGGGGGACTCTGGGAATGGTGGCACGACCCTGGAGTTCCTCTCCCGTTTCCTGTGGAGAGCACCTCCTCTTGAGATGCGACGGGAAAGCCGGGAATTCTTTCCCGACCACGCAGGGAAAGGATCCCTCCTTTCGAGATCCATGTCAACACTGGAGAGGAATCCTATGATTCCAGTCCCGACTCCACACAAGGACTTAGTCACAGGCATCGACGGGAGAGGAATCCCGAGAGGCCCCCAAGCAACTCCCATGGGGACTGGCCTTTCCAGTAGCCATAAGAGCGGGTCTCTTAGGTCCCCGTCACAAGTACAGAGCACCTGCCGCAACTAGAGAAAATCCAGGAGGTTCTCCCCTCCTGGATAGATGAGGTCCATTTCCACTGAGGCGTCTCAAGGCTATTCACACCAAACCTCTGGAACTTCCAATGGGTCCTTCACAGATTTGCTGCAACTCAAGAATTTCCCCGACATATCTGTCTCCACTCGATAGGAAGCACGACGGTCCTCCCCACATCCAGAAGAGCCCGGAATCCGCCTCGTAGCTCGAGATGAGGGATCCTTTCCCTACTTCTTCGGCAGAGAATATGCGAGGTTTCCGTCGCAACTCTACTGGAGGCACTCTCCACAGGAATGGCGAGAGGAACTCCAGGGTCGTTCCACCATTCCCAGAATAACGCAAATGTCTCAATCCATTCCAGAGGAACCTGTTTTACCTGTACTGCCTCGACTTTCACGCGAGGATCGACTCACACCACGGTGGCACGTGGGACAACCCTGTGGGAAATATTCGTGGGAAAACCTCGTGGGAAACTTCGAGGGAAAGCCACAGATCCCTTGATCCACGCGACGGAAAGCGTGACACTGATGCAACAGCTCCGGAGGAAAGCGCACGAGAATGCCCACACTCGAAAACGTGGACTGACTTCCCTGGGGATACTCCAGATGTACCCAAGATCCATGAGAGCACTGGAGATCAATACTCAGGCTCAGGCCAGGACTGCACACAAGGTGTTAGGCCCTGGCATCAACCGGAGAGGAATCCCAAGAGGCCCCCTAGCAACTCGCATGTGGACTGGCGTTTCCTGAGGCCACTAGAGCGGGTCCGTGAGGTCACCGTCGTAAGTCGCGAGCACCTGCCGCAACTCGAGAAAATCCAGGAGGTTCTCCCCTCCAGGCGAGATGAGGCCCATTTCCGCTGAGGCGTCTCGAGGCTCATCACACCTAACCTCTGGAACTTCCAAAGGGTCCTTCACACCCTTGCTGCAACTCAAGAAGTTCCCCGACATACCAGTTCTTCTTCACATTCGGCCATAATGGTGGTGTCATCTGCATATCAAGATCAAGGTCAAGGTCAAGTTCATGGTAAAGGTCAAGTTCAAGTTCAGGTTCAGGTTTCAGGTCAAGTTCAAGGTCAAGGTCAAGTCAAGTTCAAGGTCAAGGTCAAGGTCAAGTTCAGGGTCAAGTTCAAGGTCAATGTCAAGTTCAAGTTCAGTTTCAAGGTCTAGTTCAAGTTCAAGTTCAAAGTCAAGGTTCAAGTTCAAGTTCAAGGTCAAGTTCAAGTTCAAGGTCAAGGTCAAGTTCAAGTTCAAGTTCAAGGTCAAGGTCAAGTTCAAGGGCAAGGTCAAGGTCAAGTTCAAGGGCAAGGCAAGGCCAAGGCCAGGGCAAGGGCAACGCCAAGGGCAAGGCTAAGGCCCAGGCCAAGGCAAAGGCCAAGGCCAACAAAGCGAAGCCCAAACCCCGTAACGCCTGACAAAAGGCAGAAGCCACTAGGCCCCTGTGCAGAGGAAGCCACTGAAGGCAGCAAGGCCACAGAGCTCCCCGAGTCCCATTCCCACAGGAAGATGTGAGGATAAAGGGCCTCATCCCAGCACAGCACCCGCTCCCACCACCCCCCAACCCTGGCCCCGCCCCCCACAGCACGCCCCCTGAAACAACACTGTCTTCCCAGAAAAGAGAACGGAGAAGCCATGTGTGTGCCAAAGGAGCAAGATGAACGAACGATGCCACGCCCTCCGAATTTGGGCACACCTGACGCCTCGGAACCCCAGGCCTGGCCGTTGGGTCCCCGCCGTTCTCGGGCGGGAGGGGGGTCGAAACGTTGGCCGAGAGCCCTTGCCCAGGCCACCAGCAAATCCCCTGACATGTGATCCGACCACAGGGACCGAGGGCAAACGTACCGCTTGAGGTGCTGGAGGAGCCGGACGAAGCCATGGTGGGAGAGGCACACGGGCACGCTGCAGACTGCTGGCCGAGTGGGCGGGGACCCAGCAGCTCAGGACTCTGGAGAGCGGGAGGCGGCTCCGCCACCATTGACGTCAATAGGGTTTGGGTGGGTAGATGGAGGGGGCCGCCCCTGGCCTGTTTCCAAGCAGAGACCCTGGACGGAGTCCCGTGGAGCGAGTGGGCTTTTCCCGGGCATGGCTGTGCCTGGACCGCCAAGATCCCCGTTGGGGTGGGCGGGCAGTTCGGGAGCTTTGGTTTGTGGCCCTCCCTCACACAGGGGGTGGGATCAACCCCGGGTGGATCAATCAGGGGCCCTCAGCAGTGCCAAGGGAGCTCACCGCCCAGGAAACGCCCCTAGGTCCCTTTGAATTGGCCACCAACGCCCCCTTTCCCAGCCTGCCTTGCTCTGGGATTTCCCGCCTTTTCACATTCCACAGGTCCCTGGGCCTCGACTGTCCCCCGCTGGCTCCTCCGAGGCATTCCGGGACACCAGACGCTCTCTCCAGCGCCTCCACCTAGATCCCTCGCTGTCCTCGCCCCCGTTTCCCCCCTGCCCCTCCCCAACTCGTCCGTGGGCTCTTGGCGTCCTTTCCCTACTGCAGTCCCAGAGTGCCACCCCCGAGGGCTTTGAGTATCCTGGAGCCCAAGGCTCCGGCCAGAGACCTGAGGGGCCAGCGTCTGGACTGGCAGCTAATGCCATTTGGGGCTTTTCTCACGTGGAGCCTGAGGCCCGCACCTCCGCGGGCAACCCCCCAGCGCGAGTGCCCTGGAGATACCCGCCCAAGGGGACAGTGTACCCCCTACTGTGGGGAAGGAGGTTCCTGTTTTCCCTGCACTGGTTCGACTTTCACGCCGAGGATCGACTCACACCATGGTGGCAAGTGGAATAGCCCTGTGGGAAAGCCTCATGGGAAAGACTCGAGGGAAAGCCACAGATCCCTTGATCCACGAGACGGGAAGCCTGACACTGCTGCTACCACTCGGGAGGAAAGCGCACGTGCATGACCCCACTCGAGCCAAGGACTGACGCTACTTGGGAGACTCCAGAAGCACGCCAAGATCCATGTCAGCACTGGAGAGGAATCCTCAGGTTCCGGTCCCAACTCCACACAAGGTCTTAGGCCCTGGCATCAATGGGAGAGGAATCCTGAGAGGCCCCTAGAAACTCGCATGGGGACTGGCCTTTCTTGAGGCCACCAGAGCGGGTCCCTGAGGTCCCTGTCGTAACTCGATAGCACCTGCCACAACTCGAGAAAATCCAGGAGGTTCTCCCCTTCAGGCGAGATGAGGCCCATTTCTGCTGAGGCGTCTCGAGGCTAATCACACCTAACCTCTGGAACTTCCAAAGGGTCCTTCACACGCTTGCTGCAACTCAAGAAGTTCCCCGCAATACCAGTCTCCACTCGAGAGGAAGCACGAGGGTCCCGCCCACATCCAGAGGAGCCTGGTTTCCACCTCGTAGCTCGAGATGAGGGATTCTTTTCCTGCTTCGTCTGGAAAGAATTCCCGGCTTTCCCGTCGCATCTCAAGAGGAGGCGCTCTCCACTTGAAACGCGAGAGAAACCCCAGTGTCGTGCCAGTGTTCCAAGGGACCCCCAGATGTCTCAGTCCATTCCAGAGGAACTTGTTTTCCCTGCACTGCCTCTACTTTCACGTCGAGGATCCACTCACTCCACCATGGCATGTCCCACGTGGGACAGCCCTGTGAGAAAGCCTCGTCGGAAAGCCTCAAGGGAAAGCCACAGATCCCTTGATCCACGCGACGGGAAGTGTGACGCTGCTGCTACAGTTCGTGAGGAAAGCTCACGTGCATGCCCCCACACGAGATGAGCACTGACTCCCCAGGGGAGACTCCAGAAGTACGCCAAGATCCATGTCAGCACTGGAGAGGAATCCTCAGGTTCTGGCCCCGACTCCACACAAGGTCTTAGGCCCCGACATTGACGGGAGAGGAATCCCGAAAGGCCCCCTTGCAACTCCCATGGGCACTGGCCTTTCCTGAGGCCACCAGAGCGGGTCCCTGAGGTCCCCGTCGTAACTTGAGAGACCCTGCCCAACTCTAGAAAATCCAGGAGGTTCTCCCCTCCAGGAGAGATGAGGCCCATTTCCTCTGAGGCGTCTGGAGGCTCATCACACCTAAACTCTGGAAATTCAAAAGGGTCCTTGCTGCAACTCAAGAAGTTCCCCGACATACCCGTCTCCACTCGAAAGGAAGCAAGAGGGTCCCGCCCACATCCAGAGGAACCCCGTTTCCGCCTGGAAGCTCGAGATGAGGGATCCTATCCTGCTTAATCAGGAAAGATTTTTCGGGGTTCCCGTGGCATCTCAAGATCAAGGGCTCTCAATAGGAAAGGCGAGAGGAACTCCAGGGTCGTGCCACCATTCCAAGAGTCCCCCAGATGTCTCAGTCCATTCCAGAGGATCCTGTTTTCCCTGCACTGTTTCGACTTTCACGCCGAGGATCGACTCACACCAGGGTGGCACGTGGGACAGCCCTGTGGTAAAGCCTCGTGGGAAAGCCTCGAGGGAAAGCCGCAGATCCCTTGATCCACGCGACGGGAAGCGTGACACTGCTGCTACAGCACGGGAGGAAACCACACGTGCATGCCCCCACTCGAGACGAGGACTGACTCCCCTGGGGAGACTCCAGAAGTACCCCAAGATGCATGTCAGCCCTGGAGAGGAATCCTCAGGTTCCGGCCCCGAATCCACACAAGGTCTTAGGCCCTGGCATCAACTGGAGAGGAATAGCGACAGGCCCTCTAGCAACTCGCATGGGGACTGGCCTTTCCTGAGGTCACCAGAGCGGGTCCATGAGGTTCCCGTAGTAAGTCGAGAGCACCTGCCGCAACTCGGTAAAATCCAGGAGGTTCTCCCCTCCAGGTGAGATGAGGCCCGTTTCCACTGAGGTGTCTCGAGTCCAATCACACGTAACCTCTGAAACTTCCAGGGAGTCTTTCACAGTCATACTGCAACTCAAGAAGTTCCCCGACATACCCGTCTCCACTCAAGAGGAAGCACGAGGGTCCCGGCCACATCCAGAGGAGCTCCATTTCCGGCTCGTAACTCGAGATTTGGGATCCTTTCCCTGCTTGGTCGGGAAAGAATTCCCAGCATTCCCATCGCATCTCAAGAGGAGGCGCTCTCCAAAGGAAAGGGGAGAGGAACTGCAGGGTCGTGCCACCATTCCAAGACTCCCCCAGATGTCTCAGTCCATTCCACAGGAACCTGTTTTCCCTGCACTGCCTCGGCTTTCACGCCGAGGATCCACTCACACCACCGTGACACGTGGGACAGCCCTGTGGGAAAGCCTCGTGGGAAAGACTCGAGGGAAAGCCACAGATCCCTTGGTCCACGCAAGGGGAAGCGTGACACTGCTGCTACAGCATGGGAGGAAAGGGCACGCTCATGCCCTCACTCGAGACGAGGCCTGACTCCCTTGTGGAGACTCCAGAAGTACCCCCAAATCCATGTCAGCACTGGAGAGGAATCCTCAGCTTCCGGCCCCGACTCCACACAAGGTCTTAGGCCCTGGTATAGATGGGAGACTAATCACGAGAGGCCTCCTAGCAACTTGCATGAGGACTGGACTTTATTGAGCCCAACAGATCTCGTCCCTGATGTCCCACTCGTAACTCGAGAGCACCTCTCTCAACTCAACAAAATCCAGGAGGTTCTCCCCTCCAGGCGAGATGAGGCCGTTTTCCGCTGAGGCGTCTAGAGGCTAATCACACCTAATATCTGGAATTTCCAAAGATACTTTCAAACCCTTCTACAACTCAAGAATTTCCCAAAGGAACGTCCCCACTCGGGAGCAAAAGCTAGGGTCTCACTCACATTCAGATATTCCATTTTTCCGTATCTTTGCGGGGAATGAGGGACCCTTACACATCAACTGAACTTTCGGGATTACTCTCCAGACTATGTCGAGGCCTAAGACCTTGTGTTGAGTCAGGGCCCAAATCTGAATTCGCTAGGAGGGGAAAACCTCCTGTTTACACTCACTTGGATTAAGGGATCTGTGGCTTTCCCTCGAGGGTTTCCCACGAGGCTTTCCCACGAGGCTTTCCCACAGGGCTGTCCCACGTGCCACCGTGGTGTGAGTCGATCCTCGGCTTGAAAGTCGAGGCAGTGCAGGGAAAACAGGTTTCCCTGGAATGGACTTAGACTTGTGGGGGACTCTGCGAATGATGGCACGACCCTGGAGTTCCTCTTGCCTTTCCTGTGCAGAGCGCCTCCTCTTAAGATGCGACGGGAATGCCGGGAATTCTTTCCCGACCACGCAGGGAAAGGATCCCTCCTCTCGAGCTATGAGGCGGAAACGGGGCTCCTCTGGATGTGGGCGGGACTCTCGTGCTTCCACTAGAGTGGAGACGGGTATGTCGGGGAACTTCTTGAGATGCAGCAAGGGTGTGAAGGACCCTTTGGAAGTTCCAGAGGTTAGGAGTGATTAGCCTCGGGATGCCTCAGCGGAAATGGGCCTCATCTCGCCTGGAGGGGAGAAACTCCTGGATTTTTCGAGTTGCGGCAGGTGCTCTCGACTTACGACGGGGACCTCAGGGACCCGCTCAGGTGGCCTCAGGAAAGGCCAGTCCCCATGCGAGTTGCAGGTGGGCCTCTCGGGATTCCTCTCCCGTCGATGCCGGGGCCTATGATGTTGTGTGGAGTGAGTGCCGGAACCTGAGGGTTCCTCTCCAGTGCTGACATGGATCTTGGGGTACTTTGGAGTCTCCCCAGGGGAGTCAGTCCTCGTCTCTAGTGGGGGCATGCACGTGCACTTTCCTCCCGAGCTCTAGCAGCAGTGTCACACTTCCCTTCACGTGGATCAAGGGATCAGGGGCTTTCCCTCGAGGCTTTCCCACGAGGCTTTCCCACGAGGCTTTCCCACAGGGCTGTCCCATGTGCCACCGTAGTGTGAGTCGATCTTCGGCTTGAAAGCCGAGGCAGTACAGGGAAAACAGGATTCCCTGGAATGGACTGAGAAATCTGGGGGACTCTGGGAATGTGGCACGACCCTGGAGTTCCTCTCGCCTTTCCTGTGGAGAGCGCCTCCTCTTGAGATACGACGGGAATACCAGGAATTCTTTCCCGACCACACAGGGAAAGGATCCCTCCTCTCGAGCTAGGAGGTGGAAACGGGCCTCCTCTCGATGTGGGCGGGACTCTCGTGCTTCCTCTCGAGTGGAGACGGGTATGTTGGGGAACTTCTTGAGTTGCAGTAAGGGTGTGAAGGACCCTTCGGAAGTTCCAGAGCTTAGGGGTAATTAGCCTGGTGACGCCACAGCGGAAAAGGGCCTCATCTCGCCTGGAGAGGAGAACCTGCTGGATTTTCTCGAGTTGCGGCAGGTGCTCTCGACATACGACGGGGACCTCAGGGACCCGCTCTGGTGGCCTCAGGAAGGCCAGTCACCATGCGAGTTGCTCGGGGGCCTCTCGTGATTCCTCGCCCGTCAATGCCGGGGCCTAAGACGTTGTGTGGAGTCGGTGCCGGAACCTGAGGATTCCTCTCCAGTGCTCACATGGATATTGGGGTTCTTCTGGAGTCTCCCCAGGGGAGTCAGTCTTCGTCTCCAGTGGGGGCATGCACGTGTGCTTTCCTTCCGAGCTGTAGCAGCAGTGTCACTCTTCCCTTCACGTGGATCAAGGGATCTGTGGCTTTCTCTCTAGGCTTTCCCATGTGGCTTTCCCACAGGTCTGTTCCACGTGCCACCGTGGAGTTAGTCGATCCTCGGCTTGAAATTCTAGGCGTGCAGGGAAAACAGTTTTCCCTGGAATGGACTGAGACATCTGGGGGTCTCTGGGAATGGTGACACGACCCTGGAATTCCTCTCGCCTTTCCTGTGGATAGCGCCTCCTCTTGAATTGCGACAGGAATGCCGGGAATTCTTGACCGACCAGGCAGGGAAAGGATCCCTCCTCTCGAGCTAGGATGCGGAAACGGGGCTCCTCTGGATCTGGGCGGGACTCTCATGCTTCATCTCGGGTGGAGACGGGTATGTCGGGGTACTTCTTGAGTTGCAGCAAGGGTTTGAAGGACCCTTTGGAAGTTCCAGAGTTTAGGTGTGATTAGCCTTGAGACGCCTGAGCGGAAATGGGCCTCATCTTGCCTGGAGGGGAGAACCTCCTGGATTTTCTCGAGTTGCGGCAGGTGCTCTCGACTTACGACGGGGACCTCAGGGCCCCGCTCTGGTGGCCTCAGGAAAGGCCAGGCCCCATGTGAGTTGCTCGGGGGCCGCTCGTGATTCCTCTCCCGTCGATGCCGGGGCCTAAGACCTGTGTGGATTCGGTGTCAGAACCTGAGGATTCCTCTCCAGTGCTGACATGGATCTTGGGGTAATTCTGGAGCCTCCTCAGGGAAGTCAGTCCTCGTCTCGAGTGGGGGCATGCACGTGAGCTTTCCTCCCAAGCTGTAGCAGCTGTGTCGCGCTTCCCTTCGCGTGGATCAAGGGATCTGTGGCTTTCCCTCGAGGCTTTCCCACGAGGCTTTCCCACGAAGCTATCCCACAGGGCTGTCCCACGTGCCACCGTGGTGTGAGTCGATCCTCGGCTTGAAAGTCGAGGCAGTGCAGGGGAAACAGGTTTCCCTGGAATGGACTGAGACATCTGGGGTACTCGGGGAATGGTGGCACGACCCTGGAGTTCCTCTCGCCTTTCCTGTGGAGAGCGCATCCTCTTGAGATGCGATGGGGACGCCGGGAATTCTTTCCCCACCACGCAGGGAAGGGATCCCTCCTCTCGAGCTAGGAGGCGGAAACGGGGCTCCTCTGGATGTGGGCGGGACTCTCGTGCTTCCTCTCGAGTGGAGACGGGTATGTCGGGGAACTTCTTGAGTTGCAGCAAGGGTGTGAAGGACCCTTTGGAAGTTCCAGAGTTTAGGTGTGATTAGCCTCGAGACGCCTCAGCGGAAATGGGCCTCATCTCCCCTAGAGGGGAGAACCTCCTGGATTTTCTCGAGTTGCGGCAGGTGCTCTCCACTGCGACGGGAACCTCAGGGACCCGCTCTGGTGGCCTCAGGAAAGGCCAGTCCCCATGCGAGTTGCTCGGGGACCTCTCGGGATTCTTGTCCCTTCGTTGCCGGGGCCTAAGATCTTGTGTGGAGTGGGTGCCGGAACTTGAGGATTCCTGTTCAGTGCTGACATGGATCTTGGGGTACTTCTAGAGTCTCTCCAGGGGAGTCATTCCTCGTCTCCAGTCGGGGCATGCACGTGCCCTTTCTTCCCGAGCTTTAGCAGCAGTGTCACGCTTCCCTTCGCGTGGATCAACGCATCAGGGTCTTTCCCTCGAGGCTTTCCCACGAGGCTTTCCCACGAGGCTTTCCCACAGGGCTGTCCCACGTGCCACCGTGGTGTGAGTCGATCCTCGGCTTGAAAGTCGAGGAAGTTCAGGGAAAACAGGTTTCCCTGGAATGGACTGAGACATCTGGGGGACTCTGGGAATGGTGGCACGACCCTGGAGTTCCTCTCGCCTTTCCTGTGGAGAACACCTTCTCTTGAGATGCGACGGGGACGCCGGGAATTCTTTCCCCAACACGCAGGGAATGGATCCCTCCTCTCGAGCTAGGAGGTGGAAACGGGGCTCCTCTGGATGTGGGCGGGCCTCTCGTGCTTCCTCTCTAGTGGAGACGGGTATGTCGGGGAACTTCTTGAGTTGCAGCAAGGGTGTGAAGGACCCTTTGGAAGTTCCAGGGGTTAAGTGTGATTAGCCTCGAGAAGCCTCAGCGGAAATGGGCCTCATCTCGCCTGAAGGGGAGAACCTCCTGGATTTTCTCAAGTTGCGGCAGGTGCTCTCGACTTACGACGGGGACCACAGGGACCCGCTATGGTGGCCACAGGAAAGGCCAGTCCCCATGCGAGTTGCTCAGGGGCCTCTCGGGATTCCTCTCCCGTCGATGCCGGGGCCTAAGACCTTGTGTGGAGTCGGAGCCGGAACCTGAGGATTCCTCTCCAGTGCTGATATGGATCTTGGGGAACTTCTGGAGTCTCCCCAGGGGAGTCACTCCTCATGTCGAGTGGGGGCATGCAGGTGCGCTTTCCGCCCGAGCTGTAGCAGCAGTGCCGCGCTTCCCGTGCCATGGATGATGGGATCTGTGGCTTTCCCTCGAGGCTTTCCCTCGAGGTTTTCCCACAGGGCTGTCCCACGTGCCACCGTGGTGTGAGTCGATCCTCGGCTTGAAAGTCGAGGCAGTGCAGGGAAAAGAGGTTTCCCTGGAATGGACTGAGACATCTGGGGGACTCTGGGAATGGTGGCACGACCCTGGAGTTCCTCTCGCCTTTCCTGTGGAGAGCGCCTGCTCTTGAGATGCGACTGGAACTCCGGGAATTCTTTCCGGACCACGCAGGAAAAGGATCCCTCCTCTCGAGTATTTGAGGCGGAAACGGGGCTCCTCTGGATGTGGGCGGGACTCTCGTAATTCCTCTCGAGTGGAGACGAGTATGTCAGGGAACTTCTTGAGTTGCAGCAAGGATGTGAAGGACTCTTTGGAATTTCCAGAGGTTAGGTGTGATTACCATCGAGACGCCTCAGCAGAAATGGGCCTCATGTCGCCTAGAGGGGAGAACCTCCTGGATTTTCTCGAGTTGCGGCAGGTGCTCTCGACTTACGACGGGGACCTCTGGGACCCGCTCTTGTGGCCTCAGGAAAGGCCAGTCCCCGTGCGAGTTGCTCGGGGGCCTCTCGGGATTCCTCTCCCGTCGATGCCGGGGCCAAAGATCTTGTGTGAAGTGGGTGCCGGAACCTGAGCATTCCTCTCCAGTGCTGACATGGATCTTGGGGTACTTCTGGAGCCTCCCCAGGGGAGTCAGTCCTCGTCTCTAGTTGGGGCATGCACGTGCGCTTTCCTCCCGAACTGTAGCAGCAGTGTCACGCTTCCCTTCGCGTGGATCAAGGGATCTGTGGCTTTCCCTCGAGGCTTTCCCACGAGCCTTTCCCACGAGGCTTTCCCACAGGTCTGTCCCACATGCCACCGTGGTGTGAGTCGATCCTCAGCTTGAAAGTGGAGGCAGTGAAGGAAGAATACGTTTCACTGGAATGGACTGAGACATCTGGGGGACTCTGGGAATGGTGGCAGGACCCTGGAGTACCTCTCACCTTTCCTGTGGAGAGCTCCTCCTCTTGAGATGCGACGGGAACGCCGGGAATTCTTTCTTGACCACGCAGGGAGAGGATCCCTCCTCTCGAGCTAGGAGGCGGAAACAGGCTCCTGTGCATGTGGGCGGGACTCTCCTGCTTCCTCTCGAGTGGAGACGGGTATCTCGGGGACCTTCTTGAGTTGCAGCAAGGGTGTGAAGGACCCTTTGGAAGTTCCAGAGGTTAGGCGTGATTAGCCTGGAGACGCCTCAGAGGAAATGGGCCTCATCTCGCCTGGAGGGGAGAACCTCCTGGATTTTCTCGAGTTGCGGCAGGTGCTCTCGACTTACGACGGGGACCTCAGGGACCCGCTCTGGTGGACTCAGGAAAGGCCAGTACCCATGCGAGTTGCTCTGGGGCCTCTCGGGATTCCTCTCCCGTCGATGCCGGGGCCTAAGATCTTGTGTGGAGTGGGTGCCGGAACCTGAGGATTCCTCTCCAGTGCTGACATGGGTCTTAAGGTACTTCTGGAGTCTCCCCAGGGGAGTCAGTCCTCGTCTCGGGTGGGGGCGTGCACGTGCGCTTTCCTCCCGGAGCTGTAGCAGCAGTGTCACGCTTCCCTTCGCGTGGATCAAGGGTTCTGTGGCTTTCCGACGAAGCTTTCCCACGAGGCTTTCCCACAGGTCTGTCCCACGTGCCACCATGGTGTGAGTCGATCCTCGGCTTGAATGTCGAGGCAGTGCAGGGAAAACAGGTTTCCCTGGAATGGACTGAGACATCTGGGGAACTCTGGGAATGGTGGCACGACCCTGGAGTTCCTCTCACCTTTCCTGTGGAGAGCGCCTCCTCTTGAGATGAGACGGGAACGCGGGGAATTATTTCCCTACCACGCAGTGAAAGCATCCCTCCTCTCCAGCTAGGAGGCTGAAACGGGGCTCCTCTGGATTTGGGTGGGCCTCTCGTGCATCCTCTCGAGTGGAGTCGCGTATGTCGGGGAACTTCTTGAGTTGCAGCAAGGGTGTGAAGGACCCTTTGGACGTTCCAGATGTTAGATGTGATTAGCCTCGAGACGCCTCAGCGGAAATGGGCCTCATCTCGCCTGGAGGGGAGAACCTCCTGGATTTTCTCGAGTTGCGGCAGGTGCTCACGACTTACGACGGGGACCTCAGGGACCCGCTCTGGTGGCCTCAGGAAAGGCCAGTCCTCATCCGAGTTGCTCGGGGGCCTCTCGGGATTCCTCTCCCGTCGATGCCGGGCCCTAAGACCTTGTGTGGAGACGGTGTCGGAACCTGGGGTTTCGTCTCGAGTGCTGACATGGATCTTGGGGTACTTCTGGAGTCTCCCCAGAGGAGTCAGTCCTCGTCTCGAGTGGGGCATGCACGTGCGCTTTCCTCCCGAGCTGTAGCTGCAGTGTCACGCTTCCCTTCCTGTGGATCATGGGATCTGTGGATTTCTCTCAAGGGTTTCCCACGAGGCTTTGCCACGAGGCTTTCCCTCGAGGCTTTCCCACAGGGCTGTCCCACGTGCCCCGGTGGTGTGAGTCGATCCTCGGCTTGAAAGTCGGGGGCAGTGCAGGGAAAACAGGTTTCCCTGGAGTGGACTGAGGCATCTGGGGGACTCTGGGAATGGTGGCACGACCCTGGTGTTCCTCTTGCCTTTCCTGTGGAGAGCGCCTCCTCTTGAAATGCGATGGGAATGCCGGGAATTCTTTCCCGACCACGCAGGGAAAGGATCCCTCCTCTCGAGCTACGAGGCGGAAAAGGGTCTCCTCTGGATGTGGGCGGGACTCTCGTGCTTCCCCTCGAGTGAAGACGGGTATGTCCGGGAACTTCTTGAGTTGCAACAACGGTGTGAAAGGACCCTTTGGAAGTTCCAGAGGTTAGGTGTGATTAGCCTCGAGACACCTCAGCAGAAATGAGCCTCACCTCGCCTGGAGGGGAGAACCTCCTGGATTTTCTCGAGTTCCGGCAGGTGCTCTCGACTTTCGACGGGCACCTCAGGGATCCGCTCTGGTGGACTCAGGAAAGGCCAGTCCCCCATGCGAGTTGCTCGGGGGACTCTCGGCATTCCTCTCCCGTCGATGACGGGGCCTACGACCTTGTGTGGAGTGAGTGCCGGAACCTGAGGGTTCCTCTCCAGTGCTGACATGGATCTTGGGGTACTTCTGGAGTCTCCCCAGGGGAGTCAGTCCTCATCTCGAGTGGGGGCATGCACGTGCGCTTTTCTCCTGAGCTGTAGCTGCAGTGAGACGCTTCCCTTCGCCTGGATCAAGGGATTTGTGGCTTTCCCTCGAGGCTCTACCACGAGGCTTTCCCACGAGGCTTTCCCACAGGGCTTTCCCACGTGCCACCGTGGTGTGAGTCGATCCTCGGCCTGAAAGTCAGGCAGTGCAGGGAAAACAGGTTTCCCTGGAATGGAGTGAGACATCTGGGGGACTCTGGGAATGGTGGCACGACCCTGGAGTTCCTCTCGCCTCTCCTGTGGAGAGCGCCTCCTCTAGAGAAGCGACGGGAATGCCGGGAATTCTTTCCAGACCACGCAGGGAAAAGATCCCTCCTTTCGAGCTACGGAGGCGGAAACGTGGCTCCTCTGGATGTCAGCGGGACTCTCGTGCTTTCTCTCGAGTGGAGATGGGTATGTCGGGGAACTTCTAGAGTTGCAGCAAGGTGTGGAAGGACCCTTTGGAAGTTCCAGATGTTAGGTGTGATTTGCCTCGAGACGCCTCAGCGGAAATGGGCCTCATCTCGCCTGGAAGGGAGAACCTCCTGGATTTTCTCGAGATGCGGCAGGTGCTCTCGACTTACGACGGGGACCTCAGAGACCCGCTCTGGTTGCCTCAGGTAGGCCAGTCCCCATGCGAGTTGCTCGGGGGTCCTCTCAGGATTCCTCTCCCTTCGATGCCGGGCCCTAAGACCTTGTGTGGAGACGGTGTCGGAACCTGGGTTTCGTCTCGAGTGCTGACATGGATCTTGGGGTACTTCTGGAGTCTCCCCAGAGGAGTCAGCCTCGTCTCGAGTGGGGCATGCACGTGCGCTTTCCTCCGAGCTGTAGCTGCCACAGTGTCACCTGTCCTTCTGTGATCATGGATCTATCCTCT
>NW_017207893.1:0-28259 GCF_001704415.2 Capra hircus | reverse complement strand
CTTGTTTTCTGCGCTCTGTCAATTTCCAATTCGCTGGTCTGTGAGTATCAGTTAGCTTATTTTCATTCCTTTTTGTTTAACTAGGCGAGTATTAAAAGCTATGAATTCCCTTTAAACTCAGCCTTGATCGTGTCCCATAAGATGTGATGTTGAGTGTTTTCATTATCAGTATTTTTTAAGCACTTTGCAAGTTGGGTTTTGGTTTGTGCTGTTTGTACTTTTTAGTGTATTGTGTATTCTCTGTTGATGACTGTGTATTTTTCTTTGTTCGCTACTACATGCCTCTATGTAATATGTGTTCAAATCATGTCCAGCTCTTGCAACCCCATGGGATGCAAGCCCACCAGGCTCCTCTGTCCGTGGGATTATATCAGGCAAGAATACTGGAGTGGGTTGCCATTTCCTCCTCCAGGGGAATCTTCCCGACCCAGGGATTGAACCCCAGTCTCTGCATTGCAGGATGCGTTCTTTACTACTGTGCCACTGGGAAGCCCATACATACCCTACTATGCTCTGAAAGAAGAGAGACAGTGGAGACATTCCTGACTTGTGGCGTTTAGAAGGGCCTAGAGGGAAACAAGACTAGAAAAATCATTATGAAGGGTTACTGAGTTGCTAGCTTTATTGGTTGGCTTCTCTTCTAGTGAAGAAGCCTTTGGAGTCACTGAAAGGATGAAAAGAATGAGAGGATGTTAAGTTATTTGGGAAGAATAAGCCATGTCATTGCTGAGACAGTTGATGAGAGAGGAGTCCAGATAGGATGCAGATAGAAGCTTTCAATGCTAGTCTAGTATCAGTTCAGTTCAGTTCAGTTCAGTTGCTCAGTCATGTCCGACTCTTTGCGACCCCATGAACTGCAGCACACCCAGCTCCCTGTCCATCACCAACTCCTGGAGTTCACTCAAACTCACATCCATCGAGTCGTGATGCCATCTCATCCTATGTCGTCCCTTTTCCTCATGCCGCCAATCCCTCCCAGAATCAGAGTCTTTTCCAATAAGTTAACGCTTCTCAGGAGGTGGCCAGAGTACTAGAGTTTCAAGCTTTAGCATAATTCCTTCCAATGAACACCCAGGAAATGATCTCCTTTAGAATGGACTGGTTGGAATCTCCTTGCAGTCCAAGGATCTCAAGAGTCTTCTCCAACACCAGAGTTCAAAAGCATCAATTCTTCAGCACTCAGCCTCTTCACAGTCCAAACTCTCACATCCATACATGAACCAGGGAAAAAACCATAGCCTTGACTAGATAGACCTTTGTTGGCAAAGTAATGTCTCTGCTTTTGAATATGCTGCCTAGGTTGGTCATAACTTCCTTGCAAGGAGTAAGCGTCTTTTAATTTCAGGGCTGCAAGTCACCATCTGCAGTGATTTTGGAGCCCCCAAAACAAAGTCTGACACTGTTTCCACTGTTTCCCCATTCTATTTGCCATGAAGTTATCGGACCAGATGCCATGATCTGTCGTTTTTCTGAATGCTGAGCTTAAGCCAAATTTTCACTCTCCTCTTTTTACTCATCAAGAGGCGTTTTTAGTCCTCTTCACTACTGCCATTAAGGTGGGTGTCATCTGCATATCTGGAGGTTAGTGAATATTTCTCCCGCAAGTCTTGATCCGCTCTGCTTCTTCCAGCCCAGCATTCTCATGATTACTCGTGCATATAAGTTAAATAAGCAGGTGACAGCTATCAGACTGAAGTACCCTTTATTGAACCATCTGTTGTTCCTACGTCCAGTTCGTAACTGTGCTTCATGACCTGCAGATTAGGTTTCCAAGGCAGGCCAGGTCAGGGTGGTCTGGTATTCCCATCCCTTTCAGAATTTTCCAGTTCTTGTGATCCGCACATCAAAGGCTGGCATAGTCACAAAGCGAAATAGATGTTTTCTAGAACTCTCTTGCTTTTTCTGATGATACCAGAGATATAATATAGCATATTGATCTCTGCGTTCCTCGCTTTTCTAAAACCCAGCTTGAACATCTGGAAGTTCACAGTCACATAAAATTTGCTGAACCTGCTGGAGAAATCCTCTATACTAGATTAAAAGTTCCTTGGGTAAAGGGCCTGAATAAACACTTCATACGGTGCCAAGAGAGAAGGGGCCTTATCTCTCTTCTCCACTACTATATCCCAGCACTGGGAGAGTACCTGCAATATCAAAGGCACTCAATAAATATTTATTTTATGAATGAATCACATGCAACTGCACTATGCTAAGCATCTCACACCATTTAATCCTCTCAGCTACTCTGGGAAACAGGCACTATCCTGATCGTCCCCATGATACTGATGAGACAAATTGAGCCACGGGATGGTATAAATGTCAGAGCCAGCATTCAAACCCAGGCTGCCTGGCCCCTAAACCCACCCTCTTAAGCACTAGGCTATACTGCTCCCCTGGCTGTCTGAGTTAAGTCTGAGAACTCCCAGCACAGGAGTTTTGAGACAGGGTACATCAGTGGATGGGGGAGAAGGAAATGGCAATCCACTCCAGTATTCTTTCCTTGAGAATCCTATGGACAGAGGAGTCCATGGGGTCACAAAGAGTCGGACACGACTGAGTGACTAACACACACACACACACACACACACACACACACACACACACATCACTGGAGGATGAATGACCTCTCTGGAAAGGACAGGTCTATAGGATTTGGATATACAGCAAAGCAGACCACTCCCAGTCCACATCACCATCCCATCACAACTGATTTGTTCTGGGCCCCTTTTCTCTAGAGCCCTGCTAAGTGTCTGGGTGATTTAATGTGCTAATCTCAACTAAGGCTTCCTCAGCTACTCCCCTCTATGATAATCTTGCCCACCTCTGAAATGATGTAGCCGTTGACTCTACCCTTCACTTGACACCAAGCACATAGTACATATGTATGGTCAGCCTCACTTCAAGTACATGTACTATGACACCAAGCACATAGTAAATATGTAAGGTCAGCCTTACTTGTGGAAAGAAGCTAGCCTTACTAGACTTCGTAATTAGATGGTTTCTTAAATGGGAGGCATAATCTAATTATGCCCCACTGTTTTCATGTATCTGCCATCTGCACCTGACCCAGTGCCTAGTATATAATGGGTGATAGATAAATACTTACTGATGAGCAAGAAGGGCTTATTTGTATCTCTTGGAAAAGCACATAGCTAGCTGCTTGAACAAGACATCCTGGACTTTCATATTCAATCCCATTTAGCATCATAACTGTTTTGAAAGAGTGCAGAGCACAGAAGAGTTTCCAAAGAGGACACTACCAATAGCAGCCCTATTCCTGAGTTTGGAAAGTAGGCCAAATCCTAACTTGATGGGCTTCCCCTCGTCCTGGTGGCTCAGATAGTAAAGAATCCACCTGCCAGCGCAGGAGACCTGGGTTCGATCCTTGGACTGAGAAGATCCCCTGGAGAAGGGAATGGCAACCCACTCCAGTATTCTTGCCTGAAGTTTTCCATAGACAGAGGAGCCTGGTGGGCTACAGTCCGTAGGGTCACAGAGAGTCAGACATGACTGAGAGATTAACACTTCCACTTTCCCTTTTCCCTTCTGTCCCCATTGCTCTAGAAACCCTGAGGAAGAAAGGCACCTGGCAAACTCATTCTAAAGTATTGGGTTGGCCAAAAAGTTCATTAGTTTTAAGTTAAAATAAAAGACATATTTTCCTTTTCAAGAAATGTATTGAACAATGTATTCGTTGAATGAACGTTTTGGCCAACCCAGTATAATTTAAGGCATGATCCTCCCCTTCATAAAAGCAGTGCTTAACTCACAGGAATGAAGCACTGCTGGTGGAATGTCAGGGTTATGAAACCTGGGTGAAGCTATTTGGGACAGGCTGTTTTTCACCAAGTTTCTTCCAGACTCACTGAGAATATAAGACCTTCTTTGTCCACACTCGAATATCATACCATATATATAAATCCACAAAGCCATTAGCTCCCTCCCCAGGTCTGTTGAGCAGCTTTCTCTTCCCTTTCTCTTCTCATACAACCCGTATGAGCAGTTGGTGCTAAATTGCATTTTCTGCCATTGCTCTGACAATTGCTGTGATAAGTCATATATCAGTAGCTATAACAACAGGCTGTCACAGTGCTGGAGCTCTGCCTTTCTGGGAGATAGAAACAAGATTTGTTTACCTGGGAGCAGTCAGGGATGTGAGCAAACACAGGACTCCTAAAGGGCCTCAGGTCCAGCTGGGCAGGTGACTCTCAGGAAGGCACTTCTCCTATACACAGAATCAACACCTGACCCTTTTCACAGAGGCCCTCCCCTAGCTCACTAAAGGACTGGGAACAGCTGAGCTCCCTCAGTCTTGGCTGCATAAACTAGTGCCCTCTATAGATTTACTGACAAAGAAGTTTGCCTTCAGGCTGGCAACCAGACACCCTTTGCTCAACCCTGGCCCCAGACCATCATGCTCTTCTTCCTCTTCTAGCCTATCAAAAACTGCTCTCAAATGAAGACCAGAGTCTGGGCGTAAATGGCTGATACTGGCTTCAAGTATTGGCACTCACAGGGACACCTGCATCTTTAATAGGGACCAAATCTTAAAGTTAAAATGGTAATGCTCTATCAGATAAAATTTCCTAAAGCAGACAATAAGTAGAAGACTGTGTGTGTGTGTGTGTGTGTGTGCACACGCGCGTGTGTGTTATTCTGTGGTTTTCTTGCTACTCTAGAAAACCAACCCTCTTGGTAGCATCCACTCCCTAACCACTACAGCCTGTTCCCTTAGGGATAGATGTTGGCCACCTGGGGGACTTGGGATTCCTTGGGGGTGAACACTGAAATAATTCTCATTATTCTCTGCAGTCTCTCAAAACTGTTTATACAGAAGGTTTAATACAACCTATTTCTTGTCCATCAAACTTTGCTACCTTTACCCACTAAATCTTGGAACTGACAGGGTAGCATCATCAGTAGGGGAAGCAAATCCAGTTCCAGTCCCATGAGGAGCCTTAAATCCGTCTATGGTTAAAACTGGCTCAAAGATCAAGCTTTGTGCTATGGAAAACTTGTCAAAATGAAGACGCCTAAACCCTGTTGCATCAGAGAAGGCAATGGCACCCCACTCCAGTACTCTTGCCTGGAAAATCCCATGGGTGGAGGAGCCTGGTAGGCTGCAGTCCATAGGGTCACAAAGAGTCGGACACGACTGAGCGACTTCCCCTTCTCTTTTCCCTTTCATGCATTGGAGAAGGAAATGGCAACCCACTCCAGTGTTCTTGCCTGGAGAATCCCAGGGACGGGAGAGCCTGGTGGGCTGCCGTCTATGGGGTCACAGAGTCGGACACGACTGAAGTGACTTAGCAGCAGCAGCAAACCCTGTTGCCTAACTACAGAATCAGAATCTTGAGAGTTTGGGCCTGGAATCAGCATTTTTATAATTTTTAGTTTGTACTGGGGTATAGTTGATTAGCAAACAATGTTGTGATAGTTTCAGGTGAACAGCAAAGGGACTTGGCCACACATATACATGTATCCATTCTCCCCCAAACTCCCCTCCCATCCAGGCTGCCACATAACATTGAGCAGAGTTCCCTGTGCTATACAGTAGGTCCTTGTTGGTTGTCCATTTTAAATATAGCAGTGTACATGTTCATCCCAAACTCCCTAACCATCCCTTCTCTCGATCCTTCCCCTACCCCCAGCAACCATAAGTTCATTGTCTAAGTCTGTGAGTTTCTTTCTGTTTTGTAAGTAAGAAATGATACAAATGGAACCAGCATTTTAATAAGCCCACTCCCACCCATATCCAGGAAAGAGGTCTATGTGCCTCTCTGATTTGTTCCCTACAGCTGTCATAACTAATTACTACAAACTGGGTCGCTTAAAGTAAGAGTATTCTCTCACAGTTCAAGAGCCCGGAAGTCCGAAATGCAGGTGTTGGCAGACTTGGTTTCTTCTGGAGGCTCTAAGAAAGAATCTGTCCCATGCCTGGGTTTGTAGCTGTATCACTCCAATCTCTGCCTCCATCATTACATGCAGTTCTCCTTGGTGTCCTTCTTCTGTGCATCTGTGTCCAAACCCTCTCCTCTCTCCTTGATAGAGACACCAGTCATTTGATTAAGGGCCCACCATAATCCTGAACTACCTCATTGTAACCTGATTACATCTGCAAACACCTTTTTTTCCATAGAAGGTCACATTCATAGGTGCCAGGTATTAAGACTTGAACATATCTTTTGAGGGGGGTACAATCTAACCCACTACACTTTCAGTGAGAAATACTAGTCTAGACAAGTGGTTTTCAAACATTTTCAGTCCCTGAAGAGCAAACATAACTAGAAAACCACTGCTCTAGAAGACAGAATGACAGATTCTATTCCTGAGGTTGAGATGTTAGCCAGTTTATAGCTAACAGACTGACTGACCTTGGGCAAGTCCTAAGGTCTTTTCCAAGTGTCCAGTTATTGAATCATCCTATAGCTCAATTTCCTCATCTATAAAATGAAGCTAACAATATCCATGCCTACTTAATATAGAGGCCTGTTGTGAGGAAGAAATAAGATAAAGATATATTAAAGTTTTTGGAAACAAAATTTCATGCTAGATAGAGTTCAGTGACTATTATTTCCGGCTTCACTCCATCAGTTTGACTTAGCCTGTTATGCTGTGTGGAGAGACCAGCTGGCAAGTGGCATTCACCACTAGGCACTGCCAGTACTACAGTGAAAAGGAGAGACTGGTGAGCGAGCTGGCCCAGCTCACAGATTACCTCCTTCTCCCTGGCCTTGATAACAGTCGTCTCCCTTCTGCTGCCGTGACCTCACAGTCGTCACTCCTCATTCACTGGAGTCTATGGGTTTGAGCTGCCTCAACAGCCCACCCAAGTCATTTTCTTTCTTGGTCACTTGCATCAATGCAGGCAAGGTGGAAAGAGGCCAAGCCAACCTTCTCCCCATGGCCCACCTCTCTGGGCTCTGCCATAATTACTCATTTGTCTGTGGCAGATGGCTTCAAATTAAAATTGG
The DNA here is from genome assembly GCF_001704415.2 of Capra hircus. Lineage (NCBI taxonomy): Eukaryota > Metazoa > Chordata > Mammalia > Artiodactyla > Bovidae > Capra > Capra hircus. The sequence goes on along the minus strand of NW_017207893.1, from coordinate 21,285 downwards.
TCTCAAAGATGAGTTAGCGAGATTAAGTCTCAACAACACGATAAGTTGTTTGTATTTAGATTGTAGAAAATCAGCAACAAAGCACTCGCTTCTCCCTTCCCCTATCTGACCTTTGGTCCCACAGAGAGATCGCAGAGCATGGAAGGGAAACTGAGGGCCTGGGAAAAGGTGAATGATGCATAGAGAGGGGTCCTACAGTTTCTGACCTATAAATCTCAAACACTCAATATGAGAGAAGAAAGGAGAGAATGGCAAAAGTCACCCTGCTATTTACAGGCAGCTTAAAGTGGTAGAAGGATCAGAAGCTTTGGAGTCTTAGTTGTTTTAGTAGGTGTGCTTCCTTGGATTAGTCACTTAATCTCACCAAATCTCAGTTTCTTCATCTGTAAATGGGAATGATGATAGAGCCTACTTCAGAGTTCTAGTGAAAACTAAATGAAATAATCCATGTATATTACTTAGAACAATGTTTGACATAGTGAATACTCAATATATGAGCAGTTGTGCTATTCCTGTTCCTACTAGTTGAAACCATGCTGATATTTTCTACTGCCTAATATCATTTACTCATTTTTAATATTTATTTATTTTTCTGCTCCATGTCTGAGGTGCGGCATGCAGCATCTTTAGTTGCGGCATGCGAACTGTTAGTTGCGGTATATGTGATCTAGTTCCCTGACTAGGGATCTTACCCAAGCCCCCTGCATTTGGAGTGTAGAGTCTCAGCCACTGGATCACCAGGGAAGTGCCTCATTTACTCATTTTTAAATATATATAAAGCACACACTAGCACACAGTGGCTAAGAGTTCAGACTGCAAGACCTTAGGAAAGTTGTTTGTCCTAATTGAGCATGTTTTCTTACCTATGTAATGAGGTTAATATTACCTACCTCATCAGTTTTGCAAGATTTAAATGAGAATTATTTTTTAACATCTGATACACTTTGTGGCACATAGGATTCAATAATGATACTCATATCATTAGAATTAATACAAAATATTATTAACCCTTTGGTACCTGAATTGCCCAATATAACAGTAGGTATTTATCACTATAATAATCTGAGTTACAGCTTTAATTTTATGAGTCTCATTCCAGGGTCAGAGAGCTAGCCAGAAACCTGGGTAGTGTCAATCAAGTCAAGAAAATAAATCAGCCACTTCATTGGAAGAAAATGTCAGAATGACCGCATGGCAGCACATTAACCAAACTGATGAAATGAATTCTCTCCTCTCCCATATCTGTGCTGACTTTCTGTAGACATAGTCTATTTCACTCACAGAGCAGAATCATAGAGTTTAGAGGTCATTTGGTCTAAAGTGATGTGCCCAGGGTCCCTCAGCTGAGCCAAAACTGACACAAAAGCTTCCTGTCTCCCAAGCCACTGTTTCTACTCCCCTATGCTACCACCAAGGAATCATCAGAAGCAGTAACATTTACAACAAAGTTGAAAATCACCAAAACAGTTACAGGTAGTGTCTATCTAAAACAACTGATTCATGACAGATTTCCAGCGAGTGATTCATTCTCTTTAGTTTGATTCAAGTTTCTATGTCTGAGTACTAATCATATGCCTCACAATAAAACTGAAAGACACAGTGAATGCCCTCAAGAAATGGATAGTCTCATGGGGAGAAAAGATATGCACAAGCTGTCCAACCCATTCACCCCTCCCAGTGGGCCTGGCCTCCTGTGTTCCAAGGGACACAAAAGACTTAACCTAGTGATGTTTGCCTTTCAGAAAGAAAAATGTAATTAAACTTGGTCCCAAGTAAGCCAAGGGAGCTAGCTGTATAATACTTCACAAGGAAAAACTCTGAAAGTATCTCAATAGCAAGTCACTAAATAAAAACACATGAGGTTTTTTTTAGCCATGACTAATACCCCCTGTCCCATCCCTTTCAGGGTTCCCACCAACTCAGGGCTTTTTTCTGTAGCCTCAAGCTCATGGTTGTGTGTGGCCCACATACACATGTCTAATTAGGGACTTTCCTGTTCTCCTCTGTCCCTGGGCTGTGTCTCACACATATATAATATTATCCCCCACCTCCTCCTTCACATCATATGCATAGTTATCTAGAGGACAGTCATCTTTGTCTCCTTTTCACCCCAGGTTCCTCACTGTTACTCATTTTTTTCAACTTACGGTTCTTGTCGCAAACTCAGTTCAAGTGTGAAATATCAGCACAAAACTCAGCACTCTCCTCCCAGCTGTCCTATCCCAGAGCACCAAACATTGCCTTGTACTGATTCCTTTCCATATGCTAACAACAAACATGGCACAGAAATAGAACGGGGCAAGGAAATGTGTGTTACATTATCTAAAATGTGTGATGTGGATGATACGGAAGGCCAGTCTGGTTACAAGTAGACAAAGAGGTTTCAGGAGAGGAGCACTTCAGAAAATAAATAGGCTTTAAGCTGGAAAGGAAGAAAGAAGGGGATGGGATACTTGTCAGAAAGAAGTGAATGAGCAGTGATGTGGGGAGTGGGAATGATATTGACCAGTTCACAGTGGGTTCTGGAGTGAAGGGCTGGTGATGAAAGCCATGCCTGGGTCTCTCGTTACCCTCATGAGATTAACCTCATGGGGAAAGGCCCCAGATACCTCACTCAGAGTCAGGACACTTGGCCAGGTTGGTCTTCAGTCTTGTCAGACACAGTAGTTCTTGAGTCCCTCTTCTCATCTACCCTCCTTCTTTATCCTCTGATCCTAGTTGTAGTCACAGAGAATGAGTCTATGGCCACCCAGGGGCCTTTTGGACAGGGATGCCCCTCAACAAATATTTGTGAGGAGCTGGATATACTGATCTTTGGCTCTCTTCTTTCATCTTCTTCCCAAAATGGCACTCTCTCCCTCCTCTCTTCCACCCCCTCTCTGTACTCACAGGTCCAATATCTGTGTCCCACTGTAATCTCTTAGCTTGACCATCTCTCTTGGTTTCCAGGATAGCATGTCTACCTGATTTCCCCCTCCCTCTCTGACCACTGTCATTCAGTCTCTTTTACAAATCCTTATCTTTTTATCCCTTTGATATTGATGCTGTCCACAGTTCTGTGACTTTTCCCTTTCTAGCCCATTATCTATTAGGAGACCTGTAATTTATTTTCCAAATTTCAGAATACATTTTAAATGTACCACAAACATTTAAATCCCCTATGTCAAATAATATAAAAATACTAATTTAGCACTTACTATGTGCCAGGCATGAATCTAAGTACATAACCTCCATTAACTTATTCGATACAACCATCCTGTGGTACAGGATAATACTATTATCCATTCTTACAAATGGGGATATCAAGGCATAAAGAGGTTAAATGATTTTCCCAAGTTCATACAGCTAGTAAGTGCAAACCTAGATTCAAACCTAGGCAGTCTGGCAGCAGAGCCTGTGTTCTTAATCCTAGACCAGCTTCATTTTGCCCTCCAAATCCTCTTCCTCATTCAGTGAATCCTTTCTTAGGTGATGGAACCTTTGCCCTTCCATTTATCCATGAAATTATCTAGATTTGAAACATGCAAATGTCTTCATCTTCATTCTCTCTTTCAGGCATCCACACAGAGTTGGTATGAAGTCCCTTTGAATAACTTAATTGAAGTGAGGAGGCAAACATATAAACAATGAGTCAAAGTACAGGGTTGGCCAAAAAGTTATTTCAGGTTTTTCTGAAAGATGTTACGGGAAACCTGAATGAACTTTTTGGCCAATGCAACATCATGCTGTGAGAGAGAAGTGGGAATAGAGGTATCTAATCAAATCACTCAAATGACCACACTTGCTCTTTATTTTCTGTAGAATAAAGTTCAAAATACAGGCACAGGGTTGACAGCTTAAGAAAAGAAGGCTGGTTAATGACCCCCTCACACCATGCCAAATTGTCACTGATAAATTGAGCCCTACGCTTCGAAGGATAGTGAAGCCACCAGACAAAACGGGTTGAGGAAAATGGTTTTTTTGTATCAGCAGAAAGCCTCTGGAGTCAGAAGAAGAGTCACCTCAGTGATATAGGTGATTCATCCGAGATTCAGGGACCTAGCAATAAATGCACACTTCCTGACCTCTGGCAGGTTTAAGTGACCCCAATCTAGCAGTTGGTCTCTATTCTAAGAAGTATGTCAGCCCTCTGAAGTCCTTGATAGATGGAAGGTAATCAGCACATGATTACCAGGAGCTTGGGTGAGGGGAAATTTTCCTGGTTCCCCTCGCTATCAAGTGAATTGATATTACCTGTCCATTAGTAACGGAGGGCTGCGAGCCAGAACCTTCCAAAAAAAGTCAGATCAGAGAGGGAGAAGAAGTTGGTCCCACTTTCACCTGTTCCCCAAGAAAAGAAAGAAAAAAGAAAAGAAAAATATGTTATGACCCATAATAAATACCTCTGAAGATGGAGAGTGTAATTTATAAGTCCCCTTCTGATCTTCAAGGACAACCTGGAGTGATTTGATGTTTGTAACTCCGTCAGCTCCATTTTCCATAATGGAATAGTGGATAGAATTTGGGGGCTAAAAATGACCTCTCCTGATCTTCCAATCCATCCTGTTGTCATCAAATAGGCAGATTGTTGTCTCCCTTCCTTTCAGTGGGTCTGCATGGGGAAGGCTTCTAACCCTGCTGAGACAGCTGGTGTTTAAGACAGTTTGGGCATTGTCTACCCAACCAAAATGAATATTTGTCATCTTTACTTTCTCTGCTCCCTTCTTTCTTAACTCTCTGAGGTAACAAATTATTCCAGTACCAAGATCCAAGGTCATCAGCACCCTTCTCCACATCCATTTGTTTATTTTGGAGTATTTTTCTATAAAAGTAATAATGTAAGAATTCAGTTCAGTTCAGTTGCTCAGTCATATCCGACTCTTTGCAACCCCATGAACCACAGCACGCCAGGCCTCCCTGTCCATCACCAACTCCCAGAGTTCACCCAAACCCATGTCCATTGAGTCAGTGATGCCATCCAACCATCTCATCCTCTGTTGTCCCCTTCTCCTCCTGCCCTCAATCTTTCCCAGCATCAGGGTCTTTTCAAATGAGTCAGCTCTTCACATCAGGTGGCCAAAGTACTGGAGTTTCAGCTTCAACATCAGTGCTTCCAATGAACATCCAGGACTGATCTCCTTTAGGATGGACTGGTTGGATCTCCTTACAGTCCAAGGGACTCTCAAGAGTCTTCTCCAGCACCATAGTTCAAAAGCATCAATTCTTCAGCACTCAGCTTTCTTTATAGTCCAACTCTCACATCCATACATGACCACTGGAAAAACCATAGCCTTGACTAGACGGACCTTTGTTGACAAAGTAATGTCTCTGCTTTTCAATATGCTGTCTAGGTTGGTCATAACTTTCCTTCCAAGGAGTAAACGTCTTTTAATTTCATGGCTGCAATCACCATCTGCAGTGATTTGATTAGAACAGTATAAAAGCATGTGAAGGAAAACATCCCATTTCCCACTCTCACAAGTCCACTATAAATGATAAAGCTGTGTCCTCCTAGGTATCTGCATATTAAGCAGAAACAAATATACACAAACACACACAGACTTCTCTTCACAAATGTTGTGCAATTGGTTTCTTTTTCCTTAACAATACATTGTGACATCTTTTCATGAGGATATTTATCTTTATTGTATTCTTTTAATGACAACATTATATTATATGGGCTTCCCTGGTGGCTCAGACAGTAAAGCATCTGCCTGCAATGCGGGAGACCTGGGTTCAATCCCTAGGTTGGAAAGATCTCCCGGAGAAGGAAAGGGCAACCCACTCCAGTATTCTTGCCTGAAAAGTCCTATGGACCGAGGGACCTGGTAGGCTACAGTCCATGGGGTTGCAAAGAGTTGGACATGACTGAGCAACTTCACTTTCACTTCTCTGGTGGTTCAGCTGGTAAAGAATCCTCCTGCAATGCAGGAGACCTGGGTTCAATGCCTGGGATAGGAAGATCCCCATGGAGAAGGGAAAGGCTACCCACTCCAGTATTCTGGCCTGGAGAATTCCATGGACTATAGTCCATGAGGTCACAAAGAGTCAGACATGACTGAGCGACTTTCACTTTCAATACAAATTTGCCTTATTGGGAATTCCTGGGTGGTTCAGTGGTTAGTACTTGATTCTTTCACTACTGAGGGTGAAGGTTCAACCCCTGGTTGGGGACCTAAGGTCTTACAAGCCATGTGACTGGCCAAAAAAAAAATTGTACGTTATTTATTTAAACAGTCTTTTCTTAATGAACATTGAATTTGTTTCAAGGGTATTTAGGTTTTGGTTTTTACTTTTCTAAACAATGTTGTGATGAATATCCTTCTGTCTATGTGTTTGAACACTTGAGTGATTATATTTGTAAATTCATAGTAATAAGATTTTGGAATCATGGAGTATGTGTATTATTTTTGATACATATTGCCAAACTGCTCTCCTACCAACATCATGTGAAAGTGCTTGGCTTGCACATCCTTAAAATCACAGACTGCAAAAAAATTAAAGATTTTAAAAAACCTTTGCCAATCTGACAGGTAAAAACTACTATCTCATTACTGTTTTACTTTGGAATTTCTTTTTCATGTAAGTGGTGTTTTACATCCTTTCATATGATAAGAAATTTGTATTCTGTGAATCAACTGTTAATTTTTTTTTAGCCCATTCTTCTACTAGAGTCATCTTTTACTTACTGTTTTTTTCTAAACTCTTTGTATATTAAGGTCATTAGCAATTTATTCATTCTTCAAAAATGTTCACCTTGAATAATTAAAAAACAATCTACCCTGAGTTTTATAGCAACTTTGGAGCAAAGAGCAGAGCTCATTTCTACTCTCAATTTAACTTTTCTGCATAAAAGTATAGGTTTGTTTTAAGTGATGCTTTAAATGTCTTAGTGTCTGTCTCTGATGTAAGAGAGCTTGTATGAAAGGGTATTTATGCCTCATCACTTTTATTCATAAGTTTCCAGTTTAGTGCTTAAATATCTTTGTTCAAAGGAAGGAAAGTCTATATGGCTGTTTTAGTTAGAGTTTGACAAGTTGGAGGCACAGAAAAGACAGGCCTATACTTTATGTACAAGAGAAGTCAAAAGGTGACAGAAACAGGAAGAGGGGTTGGTCTTTAGCAGAGGAGTGAGTTCTATTATTGAGACAATGGCATAAATCCATAAAATGCATCCTTTGCCCTGACTTTGTTGGCAGCAAAGTTGTTACTTCAGAAAAGATGGCAAGTATCAAATTATATGGCAAATCATTTTCCTAGATTTCCTTAGTAGGGAGGAAACATGTGAAAGGGAGGAAATGTGACAAGCCTATCTATATATACTCCTTCTAATCCAAACTCTCCAAATTGTCTACATTGATCTGATACATAGGCTATTTTCCAAACACTTAACTTTGTTTGGCATTGTGCTAACATAATCCTCTAGATTGAGAATGTGTTTGGGACACTGAGAGAGTAGTCTAAGACCAGTATCAAGTAGGATGATCAGGCAGCCCTGACTGATATGCCAGAAAGATTCTTGATAATGTAGAGGCTTTTAGTGTCTTCTTGTCTAGCACCCAATAAAATGGCATTTAGCCTTGGAATAGAATAGCCTTACCAAGCTCAAAGAGGATAAGCCTTCTCTTATCAATTGCCTGTTTAGGTTATTTTCTCCCACTTTGATTTGAGAAGGGCTAGTCATTTGGAGAATTCACAAAAAGGATAAATCAAACTTTCCTCTGTTTGAAGTAGGTGAACAGCAATTAGAGACTCATAATGCTTAAAGGAGGCTCAAGGAATAGAGGAAACCATGAGATGTCCATGAGAAGAGACTTTAAGCCTTGAATCATTCCAGACCACCCTAGAATATGACCACCTCCCACCACCACCACTCCCCCCTAGTCAAAGCCACAGTTACCTCTTACCCAGATGATTGTAGCTGCCTTCTAACTAATCTCCCATATAATCTAGTATACTAACAGCCAGTCACTCTTTTAAAACCTAAGATCATGGCATCTGGTCCCATCACTTCATGGCAAATAGATGGGAAAACAATGGAAACAGTGAAAGACTTTATTTTGGGGGGGCTCCAAAATCACTGCAGATGGTGACTGCAGTCATGAAATTAAAAGACACTTGCTCCTTGGAAGAAAAGCTATGACAAACCGAGACAACAGGTTAAAAAGCAGAGACATTACTTTACCAACAAAGGTCTGTTTAGTCAAAGCTATGGTTTTTCCGGTATGTATGAGTTAGAGAATTGAACTGTAAAGAAATCTGAGCACCGAAGAATTGATGCTTTTGAACTGTGGTGCTGGAGAAGACTCTTGAGAGTCCCTTGGACTGCAAGGAGATCCAATCAGTCCATCCTAAAGGAAATCAGTCTTGAATATTCATTGGAAGGACTGATGCTGAAGCTGAAACTCCAATACTTTGGCCACCTGATGTGAAGAACCGACTCATTTGAAAAGACCCTGATGCTGGGAAAGATTGAAGGCAGGAGGAGAAGGGGATGACAGAACGAGATAGTTGGATGGCATCACCGATACAATGGATATGAGTTTGAGTAGGCTCCAGGAGTTGGTGATGAACAAGGAAGCCTGGTGTGCTGCGGTCCATTGGATACAAAGAGTCAGACACAACTGAGCGACTGAACTGAACTGAACAGCCAGAGTCATTCTTTTAAAACCTAAATCAGACCATGTCACTCTGCCCAAAGCCTTCCAAAACCCCTTTTCAAAGCCTTCAAGGCCCTGTATGATCTAGGCTCCTGTTCTTTCCCCTCATCTACCACTCTCACCTCACTCGATTGCTCCAGCCACACTCACCTTTTACAGGAGTGATCTAGCCTCAGTGCCTTTGCCTGAAATGTTCCTCATTCAAGCACTGGGCTGGCCAAATGGGAAAAATCCAAATGAACTTTTTGGTCAACCCAAAGCTGCATGCCTGGCTCCCTTCCTTCCTTTAGCTATCTGCTTCAATGCTACCTTATCAGGCAGGTCTTCCTTGATCACTCTGTATAAAAATAGTTCCTCCACATTGCTCCCTACCTCTTGCTGAGTGTCAAGATTCTTCATAGCACTGAGCACTTCCTGACATATATGTTTGTTGTCTGTGTCACCTCTTCAGAGGACTTTGCCTATTTTATTCATTTTTGAATCCTCACAACAGCTTTTGGAACACAGCAGGTACCCTGTAATTTTTTAATTGAGATATGATTGATTTATAATAGTGATTTAGTTTCAGGTACACAAAACAGTGATTTGCTATTTGTATACATTGTGAAATGATCACCACAGTTAGTCTAGTTAACATCCATCATCACACATAATTATATGCAATTGTTTTTCTATCTTGTGATGAAAATTTTAAGATCTACTCTAACAACTTTCAAATATTCAACACAATATTATCTTTGCGACCCTATGGACTGTAGCCTGAATCCACCAGGCTCCTCTGTCCATGGGATTCTCCCAAAAAGAATTCTGGAGTGGGTTGCTATGCTGGCCTCTGGGGGAATCTTCCTGATCCAAGGATCAAACCTGCATCTTCTGTGTCTTCTGCATTGGCAGGTGGTTCTTTACCACTAGTGCTACCTGGGAAGCCCCAATTTATCCATCACCACACATAATTACATACAATTGTTTTTCTTTCTTGTGATGAAAATTTTAAGACTACTCTCTTAACAACTTTCAAATATTCAACACAATATTATTAACTATTATATAATATTCATGTTGTACATTCCATCCCCAGGACTTATTTATTTTATACCTGGAAGTTTGTACCCTTTGACCCTCTTCACTTTTTCCCCTTATTCCCTTACTCCCACCTCTGGCATCCACCAATCCAGTCTCTGTATTAGGAAGTTGAGCTTTATTTGTTTGTTTGTTTGTTTTTTCAAATTCCACATGTAAGTGACATCACACAGTATTTACTTTTTCTGTCTGACTTATTTCACTTAGCATAATGTCCTCAAGGTCTAGCCATGCTGTCACATGAATAAGTGATATTCATAGAATGTCAAACCTGAAAAGATTGTCTACTCCATTTCCTCCCAATTTATAGATGGGGACAGTGAGGCTCACAAAGGGAAGTGATTTGTCCAGGCTCAATGGATTGACTTTTACAGCAGAGCCAAATTCTGACTTTCAATTGTCACTTCTACTATTAATACATTAAAATTTAGTTCTTCTGTCTTGAAAGCCACACAGAGTGAATTCTGTGACAACCCATAGTCACCCATTCCGAACTGCTTTCCTTGCATCTAACCTAAATCTTGCATGTTATAGACTAAATAATTACCTCTACTTCAGCTCTTAGTAGAGAGGAAAGACAGTCTAAAGATTTACAAACCTTCTTTCAATCAAATATTTTCTACTTTAAGGAGCTGATATTTGCTCTAAACAAAAACCCAGTCCAAGGTTTCTGATCCAAGGTGCCCCAAAAGACTTCCATCACCCCCATGAAACAAGTCTCTCTTTTTAGATGACAGGGATCTAGAGATTCAAGGTAGGAAGGTCACATGAGTGCCTAAGTAACAATATCTTTGACTCCAGGTTAGTGCACCGTAGACAGGAGAGCATTAAAATGTCTTCTATACATGAAACACGTGTGTCTAAAAACCAAACCTATTTAGTTTGTAAATAACACCCTCTGACTATTATTATGTGGTCATAATTCACAGCTTTTACTAGCCATATTTGGACTAGACTTCCCCTGGACTTCTTAGGAGGTACACAGTGGTGAGCGCTGACTTGTCTTTGGTGTCATTATTTTTCTGCCTTCCCTATTGGAAACCTAATTTATTTCCTCCAGTGTTAAAGTCCCCATCATTTTATATAATAAGAGAATGCTGATTTCTAAATTAGCTGGTTCCCACTGGTAAACCAGTAATTCCAACAAAGCGGGCTTGCATATTCTGCTGTCAGTGCTAAGCTTTTCTGGGTAATAGCTTGTCAGATTAGAACAAGAAGTGTTCTCTGGATCCTGGAACTTACTTGGTTCCATAGGTCTTGTTTGGGAGGAGATACTTGAATGAGCGAAGCTGTCTTTAACTGGAGATCATTATTTGGTCATTTCCACTACTTTGTATTTAAACTACCTAGGAGGAAGCCTGAATAAATTCAACTAAACAGTTCAGGTGGTAGCCTTGTTCTTCCAAGGCATTTCTATGCCCCGTGGTCCTCAGGATCAGAGATCTGGTAACCAGACAGAAAACTGTGGTGTAATGAGAACACTGAGCTAGCCCTCTCAATCCTGAGCTGCTTCTTTAAAACCAGATTGAAATATGTCTTGAAAGACCCTTGAGCCTACCAACATAAGTTGGCCAGATGAGTGAGGAGCCACCTTCTAACTAGAGGGAATGAACTGTAAGATAGTAAAGCATTTTTTTTAAACAGACCAAGTGGCTTTATTGTGCTCCCCAAGTGATGCTAGTGGTAAAGAACCTTCCTGCCAGTGTAGGAGACACAGGAGACATGAGTTCAATCCCTGGGTCAGGAAGATCCCCCAGAGGAGGAAATGGCAACCCACTCCAATATTCTTGCCTGGAGAATCCCATGGACAGAGGAGCCTGGCGGGCTACAGTCCATAGTGTCACAAAGAGTCAGACATGACTGAAATGACTTAGCAGGCATCAAGTGACTTTATTAGGAAAAAAAAAACAGTATCACAAAGGATTTAAGAGTTAAAATTGGCACCCTTCTTCTTGCCCAAACTGGGTACAACATTCATGAAGTGACAGTTGTCCTACATCTGCCACTTAACTCAGCTATCAGTGTCTCCTCCTCCTCTCCCTACCCCTCCTTTTCATACTTTCTGGCCACTTTGAGAGTCTGTATTCCAAGCAAATAGGAATATACAGTACAATGGGCTTTACCTCCAAGCATGTGGCCAGCTACTTCCAGAGTGGTCAAGGTCTCCGCCCCACACTGGCCAAGAGTCAGCTCCATAGGCATGCCTGCCGGGAGCACTGCTTGATTTTCCAGGGTGTTGCCCTCCAGTGAGCCTCCACAAGCTTTGATCTGAGTAACTGTCTCCTGGCCAGTCCACTCTAGAGCATGTAGCTCCTGGACGTGGGCAGAGAACTGTATATTGGTTCCTGAAACCACTGCAGCCACCACTACTGCTGCACAAAGATGGAGTTATAAATAGGAAGGAGTACATCTTTACAGCTTGCTGTGAGCCATGCCACTACCTAGGAAAGCATTCTTAATGAAGAATTCCATACTAGAGAGAGCAGCTCAAAGGTGGTGAGGGACATTCTATGGGAAAGAAGGAAATGTGGCCACCCAGTTTCAAAACCACATCTCAGCACTGGAGAGAAATAGAATGGCCTATTACCACATGGCATGTCTGACCAGAGGTAGAGTGCCCATTGGGCAGGAATGTTGCAAAGGAGGCTAAACATCTATTATAAGGCTGGACTATCATCTCAAGGGCTCTTCCAATCCTGTGATTTTGCAATGTGTATATCAGGTGTAGGGCATGATATGATGAGAAAAGACTGAGAGCAGAGTTCTCATGTTGACTTCATCCTTCAACTGTTATGTAGTGTGTTATAGTGTTAATTGCTCAGTCATATCTGACTCTGCAACCCTGTGGACTGTAGCCTGCCAGGCTCCTCTGTCCGCGGAATTCTCCAGCCAGAATACTGGAGTGGTTTGCCATTCCCTTCTCCAGGGGATCTTCCTGACCCAGGGATCAAACCCAGGTCTCCTGCATTGTAGGCAGATTCTTTGCCATCTGAGCCACCAGGGAAGCCCCAACTGTTATGTAGCCTTAGGCAAATTACTCAACTTCTTCATAGTTTAACCTCTTATCATTGAAAAGCAAAAGGATAATGCTAAATAATCTCACAGGGATGCTCTAAAGAAACGAAAAGTATTTTAAAATTATTTAAAAACTACATTACAAAACCACATTAAATAGGTATGGTGTCTGCCCTAAATGGTTTAGTAGAGAGTCAAGAATACAAAGCCCCAGTATATATAAAAACCACAGAGGAGTTCACTAATAACTCCACAGGGATTGATGCCATTGATACATTTCTAGAAAAAAAAAACCCTCTGGACTTCTGATGGATATCTGTTTGGCTGTGGTCCACTTAATCATAGAATCCTCAAGATTAAATGCAACACAGTGGCAATCTAGTCATTCTTTTGTCACTGCAACCAATCCACGGCATAGTAACCTCTAGGCTCCAAAAGAGTTAAACATCCTTATGTTAATTTGATGGAACAGAAAGATGGCAAGGTCTGAAAGAAGTCCCAACACAATTCTGTGCAAGTGCCAGTTGCCCCAAATTCTCAAATATATGTCTGGAGCCTCCAGGGAGTCTCGAGTTTACGAACAAATGGTGTTATGAGACCAGAGGTAAAGGATAGTTTGCTGGAAGCTAAGCCTCCTCCTTGCATACCTGATCACCTTTGCTGCTCTTTTCTGACAATAGACAAACAATCCTCTAGGTCTCCTCCAAGAGCTGGGTCCTGTTTCCTCCCAGCTGGAAATTGGGGGTAGAATCAGCAAACATCTGTGAACCTCGAACACTACCACTCTTGCAACTTTTCATCACTCCAAGATTCTCATTCCCTGTTGACTGAACATGAAAGAGAAAATTTAGCAGTAGCAAATTTAGTTTGGAACACTGTCCTTTCTAAGGCCTCCTTTCCATTAGCCCTGGCCTGCATTCCTGAATAAGTGCTACAGAGTAAAAGACTTCATTGAAGCACTAAGGTAATCTGGTTATGTGTGTCTTTCAAAGAGAGGGAAATGTTTGGCAAGTGACTGAAAGGTCATCCTGCCGTGGAAAATATCTTTGACTTTCCAAGTTTCAGATTTGGGGCATGTTTGCTTCAGGAAAATAAGGACAAGACAGCTGATGTTTTCCTAATTCAGCAGTGAGCAGCATACAGCTCACTATTCTCGAGGGAAGATAACAGCCCACACTCAGCCTGTGTACATACTTGGGAGAAAGAGAGGCAAGAGGCAGTAGCAGTAGGATTAGAAACGCAAAGTAGGGACTTTCCTGGTAATCCAGTGGTTAAGACTCCCATTTCCAGTGCGGGGGTTGCAGGTTCAGTCCCTGGTCAGAGAATTAATATTCTACATGCCAAGTGGCTAAAAAAACAAAACCTAAAACAAGCAATATTATAATGAATTCAATAAAGACTTTAAAAATCATCCACATCAAAACACAAAATCTTTCAGAGAAGGAACCCAAAGTAGCTCTCCCTTCTCCCATTTCCAGCTGGAGGCAACCAGGCTCCTGCTCCTTCTTTTTAACACTTGATCTGTTCTGATAAGAACAAAAGGCATTCCACTTGAGAAGACAAAATTGACAATGCAGCTGCCAGTTCAAAGCAAAACAATTCAAAGAAATGTCTGAAAGAGGGAGAAATTATGGTGGGGGGGTGGGATTTTTCTTAAGCTGTTTCCTCTCAAAATGTAAAAGAGGGAAAATATATGAGTAAACACACTACGTTGTATGGGCATTAGTCTTTGCTCATCAAAGACTGTATTTTTTAATATAAATTTATTTATTTTAATTGGAGGTTAATTACTTTACAATATTGTATTGGTTTTGCCATACATCAACATGAATCCACCACGGGTATACACGTGTTCCCCATCCTGAACGCCCCCTCCCTCCTCCCTCCCCGTACCATCCCTCTAGGTAGTCCCAGTGCACCATCCCCAAGCATCCAGTATCATGCATTGAACCTGAACTGGTGATTGTTTCGTATATGATATTATACACATTTAAATGCCATTCTCCCAAATCATCCCACCCTCTCCCTCCCCCATAGACCCACAGAGTCCAAAAGACTGTTTTATACATCTGTGCCTCTTTTGCTGTCTCGCATACAGGGTTATCGTTACCATCCTTTGAAATTCCATATATATGCGTTAGTATACTGTATTGGTGTTTTTCTTTCTGGCTTACTTCACTCTGTATAATAGGCTCCAGTTTTCATCCACCTTATTAGAACTGATTCAAATGTATTCTTTTTGATGGCTGAGTAACACTCCATTGTGTATATGTACCACAGCTTTCTTATCCATTCATCTGCTGAAGGACATCTAGGTTGCTTCCATGTCCTGGCTATTATAAACAGTGCTGTGATGAACATTGGGGTACATGTGTCTCTTTCAATTCTGGTTTCCTCAGTGTGTATGCCCAGCAGTGGGATTGCTGGGTCATAAGGCAGTTCTATTTCCAGTTTTTGAAGGAATCTCCACACTGTTCTCCATAGTGGCTGTACTAGTTTGCATTCCCACCAACAGTGTAAGAGGGTTCCCTTTTCTCCACACTCTCTCCAGCATTTATTACTTGTAGACATTTGGATAGCAGCCATTCTGACTGGCATGAAATGGTACCTCATTGCGGTTTTGATTTGCATTTCTCTGATAATGAGTGATGTTGAGCATCTTTTCATGTGTTTTGTTAGCCATCTGTATGTCTTCTTTGGAGAAGTGTCTATTTAGTTCTTTGGGCCATTTTTTGATTGGGTCGTTTATTTTTCTGGAATTGAGCTGCAGGAGTTGCTTGTATATTTTTGAGATTAGTTCTTTGTCAGTTGCTTCCTTTGCTATTATTTTCTCCCATTCTGAAGGCTGTCATGTCACCTTGCTTATGGTTTCCTTTGTTGTGCAGAAGCTTTTAATTTTAATTAGGTCCCATTTGGTTTATTTTTGCTTTTTATTTCCAATATTCTGGGAGGTGGGTCATAGAAGATCCTGCTGTGATTTATGTCAGAGAGTGTTTTACCTATGTTCTCCTCTAGAAGTTTTATACTTTCTCATCTTATGTTTAGCTCTTTAATCCATTTTGAGTTTATTTTTGTGTATGGTGTTAGAAAGTGTTCTAATTTCATTTCTTTTACAAGTGGTTGACCAGTTTTCCCAGCACCCCTTGTTAAAGAGATTGTCTTTAATCCATTGTATATTCTTGCCTCCTTTGTCAACGATAAGGTGTCCATAGGTGTGTGGATGTATCTCTGGAATTTCTATTTTGTTCCATTGATCTATATTTCTGTCTTTGTGCCAGTCCCATACTGTCTTGATGACTGTGGCTTTGTAGTAGAGCCTGAAGTCAGGCAAGTAGATTCCTCCAGTTCCATTCTTCCTTCCCAAGATTGCTTTTGCTATTAGAGGTTTTTTGTATTTCCATACAAATTGTGAAATTATTTGTTCTACCTCTGTTAAAAAATACCATTGGTAGCTTGATAAGGATTTCATTGAATCTATAGCTTCCTTTGGGTAGTATACTCATTTTCACTCTATTGATTCTTGGGATCCATGAACATGGTATATTTCTCCATATATTAGTGTCCTCTTTGATTTCATTCACCAGTGTTTTATAGTTTTCTATTTATAGGTCTTTAGTTTCTTTAGGTAGATATATTCCTAAGTATTTTGTTCTTTTCGCTGCAATGGTGAATGGAATTGTTTCCTTGATTTCTCTTTCTATAAAAGACGCTTACTCCTTGGAAGAAAAGTTTATGACCAACCTAGATAGTATATTCAAAACCAGAGACATTACTTTGCCAACTAAGGTCCGTCTAGTCAAGGCTATGGTTTTGCCAGTGGTCATGTATGGATGTGAGAGTTAGACTGTGAGAAGGCTGAGTGCCGAAGAACTGATGCTTTTGAACTGTGGTGTTGGAGAAGACTCTTGAGAGTCCCTTGGACTGCAAGGAGATCCAACCAGTACATTCTGAAGGAGAGCAACCCTGGGATTTCTTTGGAAGGAATGATGCTAAAGCTGAAGCTCCAGTACTTTGGCCACCTTATACGAAGAGTTGACTCATTGGAAAAGACTGTGATACTGGGAGGGATTGGGGGCAGGAGGAGAAGGGGACGACAGAGGGTGAGATGGCTGGATGGCATTACAGACTCGATGGACGTCAGTCTGAGTGAACTCCGGGAGATGGTGATGGACAGGGAGGCCTGGCGTGCTGCAATTCATGGAGTCGCAAAGAGTTGGACACCACTGAGCGACTGAACTGAACTGAACTGATCCTCTTTATTAGTGTATAGAAATGCAAGGGATTTCAGTGTGTTGATTTTATATCCTGAAACTTTTATATATTCATTGATTAGCTCTAGTAATTTTCTGGTGGAGTCTTTAGGGTTTTCTATGTAGAGGATCATGTCATCTGCAAACAGTGAGAGTTTTACTTCTTTTCCAATTTGGATTCCTTTTATTTCTTTTTCTGCTCTGATTGCTCTGGCCAAAACTTCCAAAACTATGTTGAATAGTAGTGGTGAAAGTGGGCACCCTTGTTTTGTTCCTGACTTTCGGGGAAATGCTTTCAATTTTTCACCATTGAGAATAATGTTTGCTGTGGGTTTGTCATATATAGCTTTTATTATGTTGAGGTATGTTCCTTCTATTCCTGCTTTCTGGAGATTTTTTATCATAAATGGATGTTGAATTTTATCAAAGGCTTTCTCTGCATCTATTGAGATAATCATATGGCTTTTATTTTTCAATTTGTTAATGTGGTGTATTACATTGATTGATTTGCAGATATTGAAGAATCCTTGCATCTCTGGGATAAAGCCCACTTGGTCATGATGTAGGATCTTTTTAATGTGTTGTTGGATTCTGATTGCTAGAATTTTGTTAAGGATTATTGCATCTATGTTCATCAGTGATTTTGGCCTGTAGTTTTCTTGTTTTGTGGCATCTTTGTCAGGTTTTGGTATTAGGGTGATGATGGCCTCATAGAATGAGTTTGGAAGTTTGCCTCCCTCTGCAATTTTCTGGAAGAGTTTGAGTAGGATAGGTGTTAGCTCTTCTCTAAATTTTTGGTAGAATTCAGCTGTGAAGCCGTCTGGACCTGGGCTTTTGTTTGCTGGAATATTTCTGATTACAGTTTCAATTTCTGTGCTTGTGATGGGGTCTGTTAAGATTTTCTATTTCTTCCTGGTTCAGTTTTGGAAAGTTATACTTTTATAAGAATGTGTCCATTTCTTCCAAGTTATCCATTTTATTGGTATATAATTGCTGATAGTACTCTCTTATGATCCTTTGTATTTCTGTGTTGTCTGTTGTGATCTCTCCAATTTCATTTCTAATTTTATTGATTTGATTTTTCTCCCTTTGTTTCTTGAGGAGTCTGGCTAATGGTTTGTCAATTTTATATATCCTTTCAAAGAACCAGCTTTTGGCTTTGTTGATTTTTGCTATGGTCTCCTTTATTTCTTTAGCATTTATTTCTTCCCTAACTTTTAAGATTTTTTTTCCTTCTACTAACCCTGGGGTACTTCATTTCTTCCTTTTTTATTTGCTTTAGCTATAGAGTTAGTTTTATTTATTTGACTATTTTCTTGTTTCTTGAGGTATGCCTGTATTGCTATGAACTTTTCCCTTAGCACTGCTTTTACAGTGTCCCACACGTTTTGGGTTGTTGTGTTTTCATTTTCATTAGTTTCTATGCATATTTTGATTTCTTTTTTGATTTCTTCTGTGATTTGTTGGTTATTCAGCAGTGTGTTGTTCAGCCTCCATATGTTAGAATTTTTAATAGTTTTTCTCCTGTAATTGAGATCTAATCTTACTGCATTGTGATCAGAAAAGATAATTGGAATGATTTCAATTTTTTTTTTTCAATTTACCAAGGCTAGATTTATGGCCCAGGATGTGATCTATCCTGGAGAAGGTTCCGGTGTGCACTTGAGAAAAAGGTGAAATTCATTGTTTTGGGGTGAAATGTCCTATAGATATCAATTAGGTCTAACTGGTCTGTTGTATCATTTAAAGTTTGTGTTTCCTTGTTACTTTTCTGTTTAGTTGATCTATCCATAGGTGTGAGTGGGGTATTAAAGTCTCCCACTATTACTGTGTTATTGTTAATTTCCCCTTTCATAATTGTTAGCATTTGTCTTACATATTGCGGTGCTCCTATGTTGGGTGCATATATATTTATAATTGTTATATCTTCTTGGATTGATCCTTTGATCATTATGTAGTGTCCTTCTTTGTCTCTTTTCACAGCCTTTGTTTTAAAGTCTATTTTATCTGATATGAGTATTGCTACCCCTGCTTTTTGGTCTCTATTTGCATGGAATATCTTTTTTCAGCCCTTCACTTTCAGTCTGTATGTGTCCCCTGTTTTTAGGTGGGTCTCTTGTAGACAACATATATAGGCGTCTTGTTTTTGTTTCCATTCAGCCAGTCTTTATCTTTTGGTTGGGGCATTCAACCCATTTACGTTTAAGGTAATTATTGATAAGTATGATCCCATTGTCATTTACTTTATTGTTTTGTGTTCAAGTTTATACACCCTTTCTGTGTTTCCTGTCTAGAGAAGATCCTTTAGCATTTGTTGGTGGTTTGGTGGTGCTGAATTCTCTCAGCTTTTGCTTGTCTGTAAAGCTTTTGATTTCTCCTTCATATTTGAATGAAATCCTTGCTGGGTACAGTAATCTGGGCTGTAGGTTTATTTTCTTTCATCACTTTAAGTATGTCTTGCCATTCCCCTCCTGGCCTGAAGAGTTTCTATTGAAAGATCAGCTGTTATCCCTTATGGGAATCCCCTTGTGTGTTCTTTGTTGTTTTTCCCTTGCTGCTTTTAATATTTGTTCTTTGTGTTTGATCTCTGTTAACTTGATTAATATATGTCTTGGGGTGTTTTGCCTTGGTTTATCCGGTTTGGACTCCCTGGATTTCTTGGACTTGGGTGATTATTTCCTTTCCCATTTTAGGGAAGTTTTCAACTATTATCTCCTCAAGTATTTTCTTATGGTCTTTCTTTTTGACATCTTCTTCTGGGACTCCTATAATTCGAATGTTGGAGCATTTAAAACTGTCCTGGAGGTCTCTGAGATTGTCCTCATTTCTTTTAATTCGTTTTTCTTTTTTCCTCTCTGATTCACTTATTTCTACCATTCTATCTTCTACTTCACTAATACTATCTTCTAACCTCTGTTATTCTACTATTTGTTGCCTCCAGGGTGTTTTTAATCTCATTTATTGCATTAATCATTATATATTGACTCTTTTTTATTTCTTCTAGGTCCTTGTTAAACCTTTCTTTCATCTTCTCAATCCTTTCTCCAGGCTATTATCTGTGATTCCATTTTGATTTCAAGATTTTGGATCATTTTCATTATCATTATTCAGAATTTTTTAATCAGGTTGTTCCCATATCTTGCTTTCTCTTTTGTTTGTTTGGTGGGCATTTATCCTGTTCCTTTACCTGCTGGATATTCGCTCTATCTCTATCTTCTTTATATTGCTTGTGTTGTTGTTGTGGGCTTTCTGTATGCTGGCAGTTTGTGGAGTTCTCTTTAATTGTGGATTTTCCTTGCTGTGGGTGGGGTTGTACAGGTGACTTGTCAAAGGCTTTCTTGATTACGGAAGCTTGTGTCGGTGTTTGGTGGGGTGGAGCTGGATTTCTTTCTCTCTGGAGTGCAATGACAGTGTCGCAGTAATGAGTTATGAGGATGTCAGTGACTTTGGAGTACTTTGGGCATGCCTGTATATGTGAGCTCAGGGCTGTGTTCTGTGTTGGGTGGCTGGAGAATTTGCAAGTGGTAATGTCTGGCTCTGGAACTTGTGCCCCTTAGGTGGTGCTTGGTTTGAGTTTAGGTATGAGGCATTTGATAAGACTCCCCTGTCAATTGAATGTTCCCTGGAGTCAGTGAGTTTTCTGGGCTGTTTCTTAAGGATTTGGACTTAACGCCTCCTGCTTCTGTTACAGTCTTATTTTTACAGTAGTCGCAAGACCTTCCCGCCTTCTTATAGCAGAACCGTTCGATAAACCATCTAGGTTAAAGGATGAAAGTTTCTCCACAGTGATGGGACACCATAGAGGTTCACAGAGTTTACAGTGGAGAAGAGAAGAGGGAGGAGGGAGTTAGACGGTGATCCGAATGAGATGAAGGTGGAATGCAAAAGAAGAAGAGCAAGCTAGCCAGTAATATCACACTTCCTTATGTGCCACTCCACAACGTAGACCACTCAGAGATGTTCACTGGAGTTATAGCAGAGAAGAGATGAAAGGAGGAAAGGAGGTGAAGGTGGCCAGGAGGATAAAGGGGGAATCAAAAAGGTGAGAGACAGATGCCAGACAGTAATTCAGTTTCCCTAAGTGTTCTCCACTGTCGCTGGAAGCCACAGCAGAGAATTCACAGAGTTGGTAGAGAAAGAGCAGGGGGTAGAGAAGAGACAGAGGCGCACTGGAAGAAAAAGGAGAGTCCAAAGGGGGAGAGAGCCAGATCAAGCAATTAATCTCACTCCGCAGTAAAAATTGGGGTTACTGAAAGATTGGGTTTTTAAAGATACAACATTCAACATTCAGAAAAGAAAGA
>NW_017207892.1:0-40545 GCF_001704415.2 Capra hircus | reverse complement strand
TCCAAGCTATCACAAGTAGTCTGCCGAAAAGCCAGACACCCTAGTAGCCCACCCACGGTGCTGGAGGAAGCGAAAATAGGCAATCCCACTCCAGTGTTCTTGCCTTGGAGATCCCAGGGATGGCGTAGCCTGGTGGCGCTGCCCGTTCTATGGGGTCACACAGTAATGTCCGACACAACTGAAGTCGACTTAGCAGCTGAAGGTAGCACCCAGAGGGACACTCTAGGTTTTGAGAACCTCAAAAGCCACAATTCTTAGTGAGAACTGTCTCCTACGTTGAACATGGTCAAGCGGAGTTCCTTGGAAAAAGTATTCATTCGACAGAAGTTTTTATGTGACCTGGCTCAGAGTTCACTCAGTGGGAAAAATTACTACTTCTAGAGCATTTTGTTAAAAACAACCAGTAACAATCACTTAATACCATAGCAGCAGTAGCAATTGGGGAAAACAAGAGACTATCTGGTCAAAACATGTAAAAGGAAGATCTGGATGAGAAATATCATATTCCTTGGGGTCTAGGAGGCGATTTGCATTTGCAGGGCTGTGTGCATGCACAAAATACACCTGAAAAGGCCCTACATTTTCACCTTGGACTGACACTGGGCTTGGTGGAGGTGGCTAAAGCAGAGTTGTAAACTTCTGGAGGATTGAAAGAGTGCCCAACACACATGCATATGTGTGTGCACACAGATGCAGACACAATACAGCCTCTCATCAAAGGACTGATGATTATTCACTCAAGGAGTTTAAGGAAATCTGATTGAAGCATTCATTCAGTAGCCACATCTGCCAGAATATGTACTTTACAGAATTAGTTAGGAAAAGTCACTGAACAAACAACAAAAACTGAAACAAGCAATAACCAAAACCAAACCCTGAGGAGGGGAGAAAAGCTGATTTCCAGAGTTGCCACATGACAGCATTGAAATGTAAGTTTTCAACCAAAGATTATGAGACATACAATGAAAAGTAGTATGGCCCTTACACAGAAAAAATAACCAATAGAAACTGTCCCTGAAGAAGAATAGAGGTTGGACTTACTAGGCAAAGACTTTAAATCAGCCTATCACAAAATATGTTCATCAAAAATCAGTTAATGTAGTCTATCACAGCAACAGGCTAAAGAAAAAGTATATGATCATATCAATAGATGCAGAAACAGCAGTTGATCAGTTCATGATAAAAACTCTTTTGATAAAGAACATCTACAAAAAACTTACAGCTAATGTCATAATTAATGGTGAGAAACTAAATGCTTTCCCCTTAACATCAGGAACAAAGTGATGATGTCTGCTCTCATCACTCATATTCAACATTGTACTAGAAAGACTTAGCTAATGCAATGAGACAAAAAATGTATACATTTGGAAGGAAGAAATAAAAATGTCTTTGTTCTCATGTGACATGATTGCCCACATAGAAAATCCTAAAGAATCAATAAAAACTCCTGGAACTAGGGATCTGTTAAAAAAAAAATGGAGGAAATCATGCTTAAAAAATTAAAGGACATCCAAATTGGAAAGGAAGAAGTCAGATTATTTCCATTTGCGGATGATATTATCTTATATGTAGAAAACCCTAAAGATTCCATAACAAGTTGTTAGAACTAACTAATAAGCAAATTCAGCAAAGTTGCATGATACAAACAACAAAAAATCAATTGTGTGTTTATACATTAACAACAAACAATCCAAAAAGGAAATTAAGAAACCAATTCCATTAAAAATAACATCAAAAATGATAAAGTACTTAGGAATAAACTTAAGCAAGGAGTCAAAAGTCTTTGTACAGTGAAAACTACTAAATGTTCCTGAAATAAATGAAGAAGACACGTAAAGTGAAAGACATCTCATGCTCATGGATTGAAAGAATTAATATTGTTAAGATGATAATATTTACCCTAAGAGATCTACAGATTCAATGCCAATCTGTATCAAAATCTTAATAGCTTTTTTTAAAAAGCAATCTTAAAGTTCATATGCAAAATTCAGGGAGCTCAAAGAGCCAAATACCCTTGAAAAAGAAGAATAAAGGTCAGAATAGTTACACTGCCTGATTTTTATACCTTACTGCAAGGCTACAGTAACCAAAACAGTGGAATACTGGCATAAGGACAGACATATAGACTAATGGAATAGAATAGAGAGCCCAGAAATAAACCCTAGTGTATATGGCCAAATAATTTCTGACAAAGATGCCAAAATGATTCAGTGGGGAAAAGACAGTCTTTTCAAAAATGGTAGCAAGAAAACTGGATATCCACGTGTGAAAGAATGAAGTTGGACTCTTACCATATATAAAAAATTAACTCAAAATTGATCAAAGACCTAAACATAAGAGCTAAACTCTAAAACTCTTAGAAGGAAATATGGGAGGAAATCTTAATGGGATTGGGTTGACACCAAAAGCACAGGCAACAAAGGAAAAATAGACAAACTAGACTTCAGAATCTAAAACTTTTCTGCATCAAAAGCATACTATCAACAGAATGAAAAGGCAACCTATAGAATGGGAAAATACGAGAAAATCACATAGCTGATAAAGGATTAAAATCCAGAGTGTGTAAAGAACTTCTAAAACCCCAAAACAACAAAAAAAAATCAAACAACCCAATTAAAAAATGGACAAAAAGACTTGAAATGACATTTTTGCAAAGAAATATACAAATGGTCAGTAAAGCATATAAAAAGATGCTCAATATCATTAATCATTAGGAAAATGCAAATTTAAAAAAGTATAAAAATGATACACTAAAATGTCTAAGTAACTCAAAGAAGGCAGTAATGGAGGAATAGAGGAACAAAAGGGGCACAAAACATACAGAGAACTAATAGCAAATGGCAGGCATAATTCCAATCATGCTAGTAATTGTATTAAATATGAATGAGTTAAATACCTCAATCAAAAGGCAGAGACTGGCAAAATGGGTTTTAAAAATGTATGATCAACTATATATTGTCTAAAAGAGGCATATATTAGATTTAAAGGTGTAAATTGGTTGAGAATAAAAGGATAAAAAAGATATGTCTTGCAAATAGTAACCCGAAGATAGCTGGAGTTGATACTAATATCAATAAAATAGACTTTAAGACAAATTTTTACTTAAAAAATAATGTTTTATAATGATGTTCTGTTGTTCAGTCGCTAAGTTGTGTCCAACTCTTTGAGACCCCATGAACTGAAGCACACCAGGCTTCCCTGTCCTTCACTATTTCCCAGAGTTTGCTCAAATTCATGTCCATTGAGTTGGTGATGCTAACTATCTCATCCTCTGCCACCCCTTTCTCCTTTTGCCTTCAATCTTTCCCAGCATCAAAGTCTTTTCCAGTGAGTCAGCTCTTCACATCAGGTGGCCAAAGTATTGGAGCTTCAGCCTCAGCATCAGACTTTCCAATGAATATACAGGACTGATTTCCTTTAGGATTGACTCCTTGCAGAGGAGTTTTGATCTCCTTGCAGTGCAAGGGATTCTCAAGAGTCTTCTCCAGTACCACAAAGCAAAAGAATCAATTCTTCAGTGCTCAGCCTTCTTTATAATAATAAAAGAGCCAACTTATAATGATAAAAGGGTCAATTTATCAGGAAAATATTAAAAATATAAATGCATATGCCCCTAACAAAAGAGCTCCAAATTACATGAAGAAAGGATTACAGCAAGACTTTTTATTGTCACCCTGTTTATTTAACTTATATGCAGAGTACATCATGAGAAATGCCTGGCTGGATATGTTACAAGCTGGAATCAAGATTGCCAGGAGAAATAGCAACAACCTCAGATATGCAGATGATACCACTCTAATGGCAGAAAGTGAAGAGGAAGTAAAGAACCCTCTTGATGAGGGTGAAGGAGGAGAATGAAAAAGCTGGCTTAAAGCTAAATATTAAAAAAAAAAAAACAAAACAAAACTAAGATCATGGCATCGGCCCCATTACTTCATGGCAAACAAAAGGGGAAAGGGTGGATGCAATGACAGATTTTCTCTTCTTGGTTCTAAAATAACTGCAGATGGTGACTGTAGCCATGAAAGTAGAAGACGATTGCTTCTTGGTGGGAAAACTATAACAAACCTAGACAGTATGCTAAAAAAACAGACATCACTTTGCCAACAAATGTCCACATAACCAAGGCTATGGTCTTCCCAGTAGTCACATATGGTTGTGAGAGCTGGACCATAGATAAGGCAGAGCACCAAAGAACTGATGCTTTTGAACTGTGATACTGGAGAAGACTCTTGAGAGTCCCTTGGACAGCAAGGAGATCAAACCAGTCAATCTTAAAGGAAGTCAACACTGACTACTCATTCAAAGTACTGGTGCTGAAGCTGAAGCTCCAATACTTTGGCCACCTGGTATGAAGAGCTGACTCACTGGAAAAGACCCTTATGCTGGGAAAGATTGAAGGCAGGAGGAGAAGACAGCGACAGAGGATAAGGTAGTTGGATGGCTTCACTGATGCAATGGACACGAACTTGGGCAAACTCCAGAAGATGGTGAGGGACAGAGAAGACTGGCGAGTGGCAGTCCATGGGATCGCAAAGAATCAGACATTACTTAGCAACTTATGGATGTGAGAGTTGGACTGTGAAGAAGGCTGAGAGCGGAAGAATTGATGCTTTTGAACTGTGGTGTTGGAGAAGACACTTGAGAGTCCCTTGGACTGCAAGGAGATCCAACTAGTCCATTCTGAAGGAGATCAGCCCTGGGTGTTCTTTGGAAGGAATGATGCTAAAGCTGAAACTCCAGTGCTGTGGCCACCTCATGTGAAGAGTTGACTCATTGGAAAAGACTCTGATGCTGGGAGGGGATTGGGACAGGAGGAGAAGGGGGCGACAGAGGATGAGATGGCTGGATGGCACCACTGACTCAATGGATTTGAGTCTCAGTGAACTCTGGGAGTTGGTGATGGACAGAGGGCCTGGCGTGCTGCAATTCATGGAGTCGCAAAAGAGTCGGACACAATTGAGCGACTGAACTGAACTGAAACAGCCACAACATATGCCCCTAACAAAAAAGCTCTAAATTACATGAAACAAACACTGACAGAATGAGGGAAAAATAAACAATTCAACAATAATTTTTAAAGACTTCAACACCCCACTTTCAATAATGGATAGAATAACTAGGCCAAAGATCAACAAAGATGTAGATAACTTGAATAACACTATCAACCAGCCACCTAATAGACATTTATAGAACACTCCACTCAACAATAGCTATATACATATTCTTCTTAAATATCCATGTAACATTCTCCAAGGTAGATCATATATTCGGTTATAAAACAAGTCTCACTAAGTTTAAAAGAACTGAAATAATACAAAGCATGCTCTCCACACAAAAATGAAAATAAAAGTCAATTAAACAAGGAAATTTGGGAAATACACAAATATTGTGGCAAGTAAACAACACAGTCCTAAATAATCGATGGGTCAAAGAAAGACTAACAAGAGAACAAAGAAAATACTTTTAGATGAATGAAAAAAATGCCAAAATATATGAGTTTTACCTAAAGCAATACTTGGGAGGAATAGTTATAGCTGTTAATTGCCCATATTAGAAAAGAAGAAAGAGTTCAAATAAACCTAAGCTTTCACCTTAAAAAAACAGACAAAGAAGAACTAACTATACCTCAAACAGAAGTAGGGAAATAAAGATTAGAGTAGAAATTAATCAAATAAAGAACAGAAAAACAAAAGAATCAACAAAATTTAAAATTGTTTCTTTGAAAATAAAAACAGAATTGACAAACTATTAACTAGGGCTGACCAAGAAAAACACAAGATTCAAATTACTAAAATGATAAACAAAAGCAGGGCATGAGTACCATTGTTACAGAAATAAAAATAAAAGAAATACTATTAAAATATAAAAGAAATATTATGAAAAAACTGCATGCCAAAAATTAAATAAAGTAGATGAAATGGACACATTTCTAGAAGGAAATTATTGAAACTTATGTGAGAGATATTAAAATTTTTTGAATAGACTATAACAAGAGACTGAACTAATACATTTTTAAAATCCCACAGAGAAAAGCTCAGATTCAGATGACTTTACTAGTGAATTCTATCAAACATAAAGAAAAAAATAATACCAAATCTTCACAATTTCTTCCCCAAAAATAGATTAGTAGGGAACACTTCCCAACTCATTCTATGAGATCAGTATCACCTTGATACCAAAACCAAAACATAAGAAAACTACAGTCCAGTGCATATAGATTCCAAAATACTCAACAAAATACTAGCAAACCAAATCCAACAACTTATTAAAAGATTTATATATCAAGACAAAGTAGGATTTATCCCAGGAATTCAAGATTGCCATAAAATCCAAAAATGAGTCAATGTATACTAAGTTAATAGAATGAAGGACAAATGAAATGCAACCATCCCATTGGACACAGAAAACAGATTTTCAACAAAATCCAACAAGTTATCATGATAAAACACTAAAACTAGAATAGAAGGAATCTTCCTCAATCTGATCAAGAGCATCTACCAAAAACCCACAGCCAACATTATACTTCATGGTAAAAGACTAGATGCTTTGCCCCAGGATCAGGATCAAGTCAAGGATGTCTGTTTTTACCACTTCTGTTAAACACTATATTGGAGGGCAATTAGGCAAGAAATATATATTCATAAAGGCATCCAGACTGGAAGAGGTAAAACCATCTCTATTCACAAATGATATGACCATTATGTGGAAAACTACAGGGGATACACACACACACACACACACACACACACACACATGACACTATTAGAACTAATAAGTTCAGCAAGGTTGCAAAATATAAAATCAATATATAAAAATTAATTGTATTTATTTACACTAGCAATGCAAACTCTGAAAAAGAAATAAAGAAAATGATTTCATTTACAGTAGCATCAAAAAGAGTAAAGTACTTAGAAATATAGTTAATGAGTGAAGTACAAATCTTATACATTGAAAACTATAAAACATTGCTCAAATAAATTAAAGAAGACCTAAATAAATAGAAAGATGTGACATGCTCATATATCAGAAAACTTAATATTAAGATGACAATAAAGCTCCAAACTGATCTATAGATTTAATACAATCCCTATAAAATATCCAGCTTTTCTTTTAGAAATAGATAAGCAGATCCTAAAATTCATGTGAAATTACAAGGAATCCAAAATGGTCAAAACAAATTTGAAATGGAAGAACAAAATTGGAATTTTTTTCTCTATTTCAAAACTCACTACAAAGCTACAGTAATTAAGACAGTGTGATACTGACATAAGGATAAACATTGAGAAAAATAGAATAGAATTTTGAGTCCAGAAATAAACTCTTGTATAACACAGTCAACTGATTTTCAACAAGAGTGCCAAGACAATTCAGTGGGATCAAGAATAGTCTTTTCAACAAATAGTAGTGGGAAAATTGGATATTTGCCATCAAAGTATATAATAAAGTTGGACCCTTGCTTCATACCATATTAAAAAATTAAGCCAAAATGTATTAAATGTAACAGTAATTAGTAATTTAGTTCTTTTCAGTTCAGTTCAGTTCAGTCCCTCAGTCGTCTCCAACTCTTTGTGACCCCATGAATTGCAGCACGCCAGGCCTCCCTGTCCATCACCAACTCCCAGAGTTCACTCAGACTCACGTCCATCGAGTCTGTGATGCCATCCAGCCATCTCATCCTCGGTTGTCCCCTTCTCCTCCTGCCCCCAATCCCTCCCAGCATCACAGTCTTTTCCAATGAGTCAACTCTTCGCATGAGGTGGCCAAAGTACTGAAGTTTCAGCTTCAGAATCATTCCCTCCAAAGAAATCCCAGGACTGATCTCCTTCAGAATGGACTGGTTGGATCTCCTTGCAGTCCAAGGGACTCTCAAGAGTCTTCTCCAACACTACAGTTCAAAAGCATCAATTCTTTAGTAAGAACTAAAAGTATAAAACTCACTCAAAAGAAAATAGTGAGTTTCGATTAGCTTCTTATGGTTTCTTAGACAAGACACAAAAAACACAAGTGATAAAAGAAAGATAAGTTGGACCTCATCAAAATTAAAAACTTTTGTGCTTCAAAGATCACCATCAAGAAAACAAAACAACAACAGCAACAAAAACAAATACATATCACCAGATGGGAGAAAATATTTGCCAATTATATATCTGATAGAGAAGTTATATTCAGAATAAAGAATTCTTACAACTCAACAATAAAAAGAGAAACAGTCCAATTAAAAACTTGGGAAATGATTTGAATAGATATTTCTCAAGGAAGATACAATGCTAGCCAAGAATACATGAAAAGATGGTCAACATCATCAGCCATCAGAGAAATCAAAACCACAATAAGATATCAGTTTGGTAACACTTCAATTGCTATAATCA
Source organism: Capra hircus (assembly GCF_001704415.2). Taxonomy (NCBI): domain Eukaryota; kingdom Metazoa; phylum Chordata; class Mammalia; order Artiodactyla; family Bovidae; genus Capra; species Capra hircus. The sequence continues at coordinate 32,173 of NW_017207892.1, read as the reverse complement.
AAAAGATAGTTAACAACAAGGGTTGGCAAGGATATGGAGAAATTGGAACCATCATACAGTTACTGTAGAAATATAAAATGGTACAACTGCTTTAGAAAACAATCTGGCAGTTCCTCAAAAAATTAAACATAGAATTACTATATGATCCAACAACTTCACTTATGTATACATATATGTATGGACGTATGTTTTCATTTTTCTCGGGTATAGGAAAATGAAAACATGTCCACACAAAAACTTGTACATGAAGCTTCATAGCAGCTTTATTCATAATAGCTAAAAATGGGAAAAAAGCACACATGTCCATCAATTGATAAATGGATGAACAAAAAGGTGGTTTAATCTATACAATGGGACATTACTCAGCCATGAAAAGGAACAAAGTACTGTTTCATGCTACAACATGAATGAAGCTTGAAAACATTATGTTAAGTGGAAGAAGCCAGACACAAATGGCACATGTTCTATGGTTCCGTTTGTATGAAATTTTCAGAAAAGGCGAATCTATAAAGACAGGGAGTAAATTAGTGGTTGTCAGAGGCAGAGGGTGGGGAAGGTGAGAATTGTATATAGGGTTTCTTTGTGGGATGATAAAAATGACCTGAAATTAGATAACAGTGTTAGTTTCACAACTCTGCGAATTTCCTAAAAACCACTGGATTGCATAGGCTAAATGGGTGAATTTTATGGTTTGTGAATTACATTTCAATAAGTCTTATTAAAAAAATTAGTCACTAAGTTTCATTCCTCTGTGAAACTGTCCAGAGTTTCACAGCAAGGACAAGGCGACAGGAGGAAGAATTGGGAAGGCCTGTGCTGCTGTTTATTGAGTACCTCTTCCTGGCAGACACTGCACTGGGTACTTTACATACCTCAACTTATTTGAATCTAGGACTCACTCTGAGGAAGGAATTCCATTTCCATTTTATAGCTGGTATAACCGAGGCACTTGCAAGAAGTGGTGGAGGCAAGATTGAAATCCAGGTCTGTGATCTAGCCCCTCTTCCAGGGACCTGGCTACAGGGGCTCCAGCCATGGATGAGCCTGCATACTGTCCCTGGCCATGGAGTGGAGGAGACGGTAGGCCCCGGCTGGCGCTTGGTCTCTGATGCTCTGTGCAACTGAGCTCTCCTTCTGGGGGTTGGGGGCTGGGTGGGAGTGTGCAGATGAGCTCAGCCCTGGCTGGTGCAAGCCTGTCTTGAGCTTGAGGCTCACAGACTGGGTGTATTTTTATCACAGGTCACAGGGAATTTCCCGACCAGGGGATCAATATCAATTCATTATTCATGGCAAGGGTAGGGGTGGAGTCTGGGGCTGGTAGCCGGTGGCAGCTGTGTTTAAGGACTCCTGCAGACGTTTCCCCCTCATGACAGTGCCTCCTCCATCTCTTCCCTCATGCCAGCTGGGTGCTTTACAGACCTTACCTCATTTATACCCATGATCTCAAGAGTCAGTAAGTAGGGTTGATCTAAGGTCTAGTTTACTAAGGTACACAAGAGTTGAGAGATTTGCCCAAGGCCACATTGCAATAAATGTCTGGGCTGGGTTTCAAATTGAAGTGGGAGAGAGACATCAGTGGATACCCCTCTAAGGAAGTGTTTTTACCTTTCCAGACTCAGCTTCTCTCCCCTCTTCCCCAATTCCACACCACCCCAGCCACTCTAGCCTTCTCACTCACCTGAGCTCTCTGAGGACACTTTTCCAAGCAGTGTCAGCTGACTCTGTAAGATGGGATGAATGAAGAAACTGAGGCCCGGGGATAAAGAAACCACAAAGCAGTCTGTCAGTGGCAGGCTCCCAAACAGAACCCAGATCCTCTCCCTTCTAGCTGAGCATTTTCCCCACAGCATGCGAGGAGACAAACCAGTTTTTCAGACCAGCCTGGAAAGCTTGGAATGAAGGCCTTTATCCACATCCCACCTGCAAGAGCACAGGACCCAGTCCCTCAGAAGTCCAGGATTCAGCAGCTTTCTAAACCAAGATGCTCTGAGGGTTCATTGTCTCCCTTCATCCCAACTATACCGACCACCAGCTTGGGCTTAGCTAGGGCCTTGCAGAGGCTTTCCAGGTGGCTCAGTGGTAAAGAACCCACCTGCCAATGCAGGAGACATAAGAGACACGGGTTTGATCCCTGGGTCAGGAAGGTCCCCTGGAGGAGGGCGTGGCAACCCACTCCAGAATTCTTGCCTGGAAAATCCCCGTGGACAGAGGAACCTGGCGGGCTATAGTCCGTGGGGTCGTAAAATCAGACACGAGTGAAGTGACTTAGCACGCACGCAGGGCCTTGTAGAGGAGCAGAAGAAACCTTGGGGAGCATCAGTTCTCCGCAGGAACAGCTCCAGATGCTGGCCCTTGGACCTGAGTGTACTGTATTCCTGCCATCTTGGGCTTCCCCAGCAGCCATAGGCACCTTGCTCTTCCTCCCTTGGCCTCCCTCAGGACCCAGGCTGCTGCCTGGAGCCAGGCAGTTCATGGAAGCCCCATCCATTGTCCCCCCAGAGACAGATCAAATGACCATTAAGCTTTGAGCAGATGTAGACAGTGGAAGGTGAGGGCCCAGGCCAGGAAGCATTTTGTTCTTTGCTAATTGGCCTCCTGTGGTCACCAGAGAGGTTCTGGAGCCTAGAAGGGAAAGAGCCACATCAGTTCTCTATGACTATTCCTCTGTGGGCTGAAACCTAAGTGCTTCGGGCCTGGCGGGCAAGCAGATGTCTGGACAGCCCACACTACATGGCAGGGAAGGCAAGAAGGGGTGGAGGGCTGTGTAAGGTCTCAGCCCCGCGGAGTTTAACCTGCAGGGCCTCCCTGGGAGCTATGGGAGGGCCAGGGAGACTGAGAGACAGGAGGCCCTTTCTAGGCTCAGAAAGAACTTCCCAACCGTGCCTGCTCTGAGACCCTGGGCTCTATACATCCCCTCTCATGACCTCTGAACCCCCTTTACCAATTCAGATTCATAGGTCTTTATGAAGCATCAATTCCCCCACTTTTTCTCAGGGTACAGATGAGGACATTGAGGCTCAGAGGGGAAAATCTGTACTATGCAAAGCAGTGGTAGAGCTGAGATGAAGCTCTACTGCCATCCCCATGTGCCCCATTATTTTAGCTTAGAGATGCCAACTGTCAGGAAGCAAGGATTCACCTGTGTTTTCCCAGACCCTGTATCTGGTGCTTAATAAATATTCTAGACTAATGACTCCCTGATTGGAGCAGCTCCTTAGAGACCAGTTGAGCTTCGGAGAACTCTGATGACTGGCTGATGTGGGCTGGTCCCTGGATTCCAGGTTTGGACATTGGCCTTGCAGCTGCCTGTTTGCTCCTGGAGCAACGCCCGCTCACCCAAGGACATCTAGTGCAAAGATCTGCCCTTACTCTGCTGCTATGGCATCCAGGAGGCTGGAGCTCAGGCGCATCTCTCGTCATGCACACTCTGGTTCCCTGATTCCCCTGTCTCCAGTCTCAGACCTTGCCAAGCCCTATCCAGGGAGGGTCCACCCAGGTCTGTCCAAGAAGAGGCCAAGGACTAGAAAGCTCATCAGTCAGGCCTTAGTCACAGAGGGGGACTGGCTTTTGAAATCTCTTTGGTCCTTGGCCTCCAGGCCACCACCTCACTTCTTTGTGGGTAATAAAAAGTGCTGTCAGTCTCTGCAAACCATGCTTCCACATTGCCACCCAAAAGAATCTTTTCCCAACCAGTCTCTCTCCTTCATATTTTTTTTTATTGGCTTGAGTGAGTCCTTTAGGAAGCATACATGGACCCCACCAAGAATGACGAGATTTCTGCAAGACTTCATGTTGTGGCTTCTGCTGGGCCCAGAGTCAAATCAACATGCCCATCAGGCCCACTGCCTGTGTCATGCCTAAGCTTGCTGTGCCTATCAGACACTGTCTTGGTGAGTTTGGTTACCCTTGCCAAGGCCTCCTTGGCATCCATGTTAGTTTTCCTAACCATTCTCTTGCCTTTGTACCCACTCCACCCTCAGGCCCAAGCGAAACTATCCTCAGATTGAGCTCTGTGGATGTGGCAAGATAAATTTTTAAATGAGACAAGCATTGTGACAGGCACTTGGATGGCCCCCATCTCATTTGATCCTCACATCAAGCTGTTAAGGTGAGGATCTGCGGTCCAGTTTGCAGATAAAGAAACTGAGGCTCAGAGAAATACTCATGAAAAGTGAAATCAAGTCTGTCTGATTCCAAAGACAGAATTTGAACCATGGGAAAGAAATGAATTGGGGCCCAGGGAAAAGCCTGAAAGTGGGGTAGCAACAGCATGGGTGTGGAGATTTCCTGTGTGAACCTTTGAGAAAGCTGAGGAATCACCACTGGCATTTATAGGGCAGTTCCTGTGTGCTAAGCCTATTCATTGTTTCCTTGAATCTGCACAAGAACTCTGTGATGCCCATATTATTGTTCCCATTTTACAGAAACTGGGGCACAGAGAGCTGAAGCAACTTACCTAAGCATGTGTGCTAAGTCGCTTCAGTTGTGTCTGACTCTTTGTGACCCCATGGACTGTAGCCTGCCAGGCTCGTCTGTCCATGGGGATTCTTCAGGCAAGAATACTGCAGTGGGGTTCATGTTTGGGAACACATGTAAGAATTAAAGATTTTAAAATTAAAGAAAAAATAGATATGCAACAAGTAACAGTGGTTTACTGTATAGAATAGGGAACTATAATCAATATCTTGTAATAACCTATGATGGAAAATAATTTCAAAAATAATAATGTGTATTTGTATAACTGAATCACTTTGCTGTGCACCTGAAACATTGTAAGTCAACTACACTTCAATAAAGTCTAGAACTTTATTTTATATATATATAAAATAAAGTTCTAGACACCCAAAAAAAAAAAAGAATACTGCAGTGGGTTGCCATGCCCTCCTCCAGGGGATCTTCCCAACCAGGGATCGAACCTGCATCTCTTACATCTCCTGCATTGCAGGCAGATTCTTTACCACTGAGCCATCTGGGAAGCCCCAACTTACCTAAGGCCACCCAGCGAATAAGTGGGGGAGAGGGGCCCGGACCTGAACACTTGCTTTTTCTACTTGGTGGAAACAGGAATGGATGACTGATTAGCTCTGAGAAGTTCAGAGCTTAAATGACTGCCAGGAGGTTGAGTTGAGAGAACAGCCTGCAAACTGTGAAGTGCCATGCAAATGCACCCCAGTTAAGGTCAGACACCAAAGAACCATGAAGGTGAGTTTTGTTGGCAAAGGTGGAGGGGAATAGGAGCAGCTCAGGCCAATGTTCCTCCCAGAGGTAGCTGTGAGAGGAGGGTTAGACAGGGAGCCCTGCACGATGGGGCCAGTTGGCCAACCCAGGCACTCAGAGCTGGATAAGTCAATGGTCCTGATCTAAATGATTTAGCAAAACCAGGAATTGGGGTGTGAGCCAGTGACCAGAAGCAGCCAAGGCAGTTTGAAAGAAGTGAGAGGCCAGGGCTCTTGCTTGGTTGGGAGTCAAGGATCGACTGGCCCATGGAGGCTGGAGAGGAGGCCTGGGTGGGGGTGCAGAGGCCCTTCAGTGGGTGTCATGTGGACCCTCAGCCGCAGCTCATAGCCTTGTTCTAGGGACCAGCAGACGGAGGCCCATGCCTCTGAATCCTAGCTCACTGGGGGAGACTGCAGGGGCAGACAGAATTGGGGAGCTGGTCTTGAAGGGTGGCAGGACTTTGGCAGGCTGTGATGTGGAGAAGGCCTGGTGCCGCGCCACATCTCTGAAGAGCTCTGGAGCAGCACCCACACACCCAGCCTGCCCCTCCCTCCTTTGTTATGCCCAAACTCCTTCATCACAGCTCTGGATTTTAATTGCTCACCCAGGTGCTCTCTCACCCATCAGACTAGGAATAACACAAGGACAGGACCTGCCTTTGTAGCCACAATTTATGGAGCCACAACTGTATATACCTTGCTTCTCTCCATGGTCTGAAAGTTCCCGATGTGTCTCAGTGGAGGCCTAATTTGGTGGAGGTCCCAGTGTATTCAGCATGGATGCCAGTGGTAGGAACTTATGAGAAATGAGCATAGACTTTGGTGACTAACCTTGGTCACTGGGGTGGAGCCCCATGGTGGGATTCAGGGGTGGGGTGTGGAGGGGTGTGTGTGTATCGGCCAGTCCTGGTGGCAGCTGACTCAGATCCCTGGGGGTCTGTGTGGAAGGAACAATGGGGCCTGGCACTGCGTCTTCCAGGTTTCCCAAGGACCAGGGGGCAACACCATTATTTCCACTCTGCTCCCCTCCCCTGGGACCCCCATGGTGAAGCCCAGCACCCCACCCCCACCCCCACCCTACATCATCCCAGCTACTCTTCCCTCCTTAGCCCTAAATGAAATCTCATCAGCATATTAATAGGACATTATGGTTTCTAATGAGGATCCAGAAAACATTTATAGAACAGATTAAAGACAGCTCCACCCCATTAAACAGCCCTGAGCCTTCCCAGGGGATCCTCGGGTTGGGGAGGGGTGGAGCAGCTGGCAAGAGGGGAGCCATTTTCTCTGCTGGCCCCGCAAAAGGGAAGGTGGGGAGAGAGAGTTACAGGGAGAGGAGCTGGGCCTACATCACGAGGCCCCTGCTTTCTTTTTTTGCTGGGTTCCAAGTTAAAAAGTGGCACTGACAGAGCAATGGCACTGCCATCATCCTAGTCCCAGAAGGCTCCTCAGGGCAAAGAGGTCTGATGCCCGGTGCTGACAAGCCCGCCACACCAGCTGGGGCCCTCATGCAGGCCCAGTGCTAGCCCTAATCTCACCTAGGCAAGAGGGAAGCCAAGGCGGGCCATGCTGCCATTGGCCTCTGCATTTTCAGTTAGACAAAACCCCATGAACATCCCTAAACAAGGCCCCAGCTGGGCATCTACCCTGTGCCAGGCAGCATATGGGGCACTTCCCCACAGGGGATCAAACTGAATTCATAAAGCAACAGTGCAAAGCAGATGCCTGCCTTTAGTTGGCTTTAGACGTGAGGCTCAGGGAAGGGAAGCAACTTGTCCAAGGTCACACAGCAACTCTGAGATTCTCAATTCAGTCTGTCTGGTTCTAAAGCCCACATTCTTTCCTTTATGCCACACAGATTAATGAGCACCTCCTCAGTATAAATGACCACACTATGTACTCGGCTTCACTCCCCAATCTCCTACTTCTTCCTCAGAGGCTGAGTGGCATCAGGGAAAACATGAGATGGTAGAGATTAAAGAAATCTGGATTTCAATTCCAGCTCTGCCATGACCTAACTGTATGACCTTGGAAAATCTCACTTAACTTTTCTGAGTCTCCATTTGCTCATCCATCTAAAGAGGCTGGGACTCCAGGGTTCTGGTAAAGATTCCATGAGAAGTACATACTTGAGAATCATTTACCACTAGCACTGCACTCAATACCTCATTTTTTTTCATTATCAAATGGGGCTAATGTCACCCACCCTAACTGCTTCTGTAGGCCAGGAGGGCTGTGGCAGGACTAAGAGACGCAGTTCAAGCCACAGATCGCTACCCAAATGTAAGGGTTATTTGCCAGCAGCCCTCTTTGTCCTCAGCCAAGCTGGTGAAAGTGCTCTGTATGCCACAGGCAAGACAAGGAGAATAAATGGGGGGGGGCTGGCACAGGTCAGGACCCTCAGCAAGGGAGGAAGAGGTAGGTTTTGAGCATTCTTTGGCAGGCACTTCTCAGTGCCCAAGTGTCATTAAGTTCTTGGCTCCCCAAGCATGGGAGAGTGACAGAAGGGACCCCTGCCTTGTGATAGTGTACCCCCTCCCCACTGCTCTCGCCCTGTGACACTCTGCCTCAGCCACGCAGACCTCCCTGCTACCCCTCAGTCATGCCAGGCACACTCCGGTCTCAGGGTTTGGTGTTTGCTGTTTCCTTTGCCCCGGTTTCCTCAGGCTGGCTCCTTCCATGCCTTTGGATTTCTGCTGAAATGGTCATTCTATTTAAACCACACAGGCTCCTCTACCCATCCCACCTCACCCCAGCACTCCCTTCCCCCTTAGCACTTTTTCTTCAGTGCGCTTATCACCTTCTAACATTCCCTATCATTTTCTACTACTTATTCGTCTTATTCATTGTCTATCAGCTCCCCCTAGAATGCGAACTCCAAGAAAGCAGCAACCTCTGATTTGTTCCCTGCTGTGTCTCCAGTGCCTGCAACAGTGCTTGGTACTAAATAAATACTTATTAAAGGAATGAAGGGGCCCCCAGAGGCTCTTCTAGATCAGGTCTGAACTTGTATTCTCTCTGCCCAAGCTGGACATCTCTTTTTTCCCTAGAAGGAAAATCTTGCTTTGGTTTTTTTTTGTTTATATATTCATTCAATGTGTGTGTGTGTGTGTGTGTGTGTGCACGCATGCCAGGCACTGTTCTAGATGCTGAGGTTGCAGCAGAAAACCAGCCAGATGTGGTCGCTGCCCTTAATGAGCTTCGATTTGGGAGGGTAGGGAAGGAAGATGACAAACCAATTTAAAAGCGTACTTAGTACTATGAAGAACATATAACAGTTTGACAGACTGGAGTGACCTGGTAGTTAGGGAAAGCTTCAGAGAAGAGTGACATTGGAGCTGATGGCCTCTTGGTGAGATGAAGGGGGCCAGGCCATACAGCAGAGAGAAAGAGCATTCCTGGTGGGAGGGCCACAAGGACAAATGCTGAGCGGCCAGAGTGCCAGGCACGAGTGAGGCGTCTTAGACTTGATCTGCCTCTCGTGCATCACCCTTTCGGAAGGCATCTTGGCAAGCCAGTGCAAACACCCCGCTACTAGGCATACACGTGTGTCGGTTACCTACAGTTGTGTGCAAGTGTGTTTATATATGTGTGGTATGTGGGTGTGGACCTGGGGAGGTAGCAGGGCTCAGTGTGGGCAGCAGCTCCTGGAGAGAGGAAAAGAAGGTCAAAGAGGAGGAGACTTGGGGTGCAGAGGTTCTAGTGCAGTGTGGGCTGTTCCGCAGGCTCACGTCTAATGTCAATCGCCTATGTAATTTTGGCCAAGACCCTTCCCCTGTCTAGGCAGGTGTCACTATTGATAAGATGGGAACAGGTAGGGTGGGTCCTCCTGTATGGCAGCCTGTTTCCTTTTGCCCCCCACTCTGTGGAAGTGGCATTTCCTCAGTCACAATCACAGTGGCAGAAGTGGTCACAGGTGGGGTGGCATTTGATAGCTGGAAAGGACGATGGCTGGGTCCAATGCTGGCTTGTGTCTGGGTCTCCCACCGCTTCCCTCCAAGTGCTCATTTCGTCCCTTGCTGGGGAAGGCCCTCTCCAGATGCTGGCTTCTCAGAGCTTCTCAGGTTTCCTGCTGGGTCCCGCTGAGCCAAATGCCTCAACCTCACCGGGACTCTCCCCTCCCCTCCCCTGCCGCCAGCACCAGCGCCAGGCCCCCTCCACCCCACACCGCTCTCCCTGCTCTCTCTGAACTGCCTCCAGCTTGGCTGCATCCCTGCGATAATGAGGTGTCTGCGACTGAATGCAGTGGGCTCGGCGGGGCAGGACAGCAGGCCAGAGGCCCAGGAACCAGACAGCAGCAAGCACCAAGACCGGCCCAGCTGGGCCCAGCATCCACCAGGGGTCCCCACCCAGTCCGCCAGCCCCAGTGTCACCCTTTGCCCCACCCCAGGGCCAGAGACTCAAGACGAAGGGAGGCCCAGCTGTGAAAACTCCAGCTCCACAATGCTGCTGCAGTTGATGATAGGAGGAATCTTGAGTTTCAAAGGGATGCCCCGCTCATAACCCCTCATATCTGGACAGCACATCGGTGTTTACGAGGCACTTTCACTCATTCTGCAAACGTTTGCTGAGCACAGACTCAGCGCCAGGCCCCATGCTGGTCAGAGGGAGATGAAGAGTAAGCTGGGGAGTCTGTCTAGTAGGAAGACAGACACAGAAATGAGCCATGAGGATATGTGGGCATCAGAGCCTGGATGAGGGGTGCAATAAGCCAGGGGATGGGGTACCCAAGCCAGTCTGGAAGGGTGGTGTGGGTAGGGATAAGTGGGAAAGTTTCACCAAAGAGGGAGCCTTTGGAGTCATCCTGAAGAAGGAGAGGAATGAGGCAAAGGACGGATTGCAGGTGGGAAGGGTGTGTGTACAGGGAATAGCTTGAGGAGCCCAGAGGATATCTTGCTTAATCCTCAAAATCCACCCTAGAGGGTGAGCATTCTAGTTTCCATTTTACAGATGGTGAAACAGAGGCCCAGAAAGGATAATAATGCTTTGCCTCGAGGGCAGTGTTAGTCTGAAGAAACCTTTCATCCATCCTCTCATTTTTCAGTTCACACTAATCCTATAACATACTTAGAGACTTTATCTGTACCTGACAGATGGGGAAACAGGCTCAAAGAAGGAAAGTGACTGGAGAGACAAGCTCTCAACTTTTCCTAAGTTTGTCTGAGTCTCCCCACTTGGAGAAAGTGTTTGGAGAGGCATGGGGATCTAAGGGAGGTGGTACCACAAAGCCATACCCCTAAATTCTTTCTTCTACCCTATCCTGTACCCCATATGCGCCTCTCTTCCTGAGGCTTAACTTCCCCGTGGCTGGAGCAGAGTTTAGGTGAGAAACCACTTGTCCAGACCTCCCCTCATTCAAAGAGGATGGCTGGAGTATTGGTATTTTCGTGAATTATTCAGGAGCTGTGGCTGGCAGGAGGATGGGAGCAGGTGTTCTCATATGCCAAGCATGGCAGCTGCACAGGAAGTGACCCCAAAGGTTGGACCCTCATCAGCTGCCTGATCTCTCTCTCTCCACTCCGAGAGAAATTGCAAGCCTGTGGTGCTGGGGGCAGAGGACAGTGGGCAAGGGTAGACAGGAGGAGGGAACAGCCTGAGGGTGATGGGTAATGTAGGTCCCAGATCCTGAGGGCCTCTAGTGTGCAACACAGCTCCTTTACTCCTCACCAAACTCTGTGCTATTATTGTTATTTTATAGATGAGGAAAGAGAAAGGGAGAGTAACTTACCTAGAGTCTGTAATGGGCTGAATGTTTGTGTCTCCCTCAAAATTCATAGCCCTAATCCTTAACATGATGCTATTAGGAGATGAGGCCTTCGGAGGCCAATTAGGTTTAGATGAGATCATAAGGGTGGGGTCATCATGATGGCATCAGTGCCGTTACAAGAAGAGACCTGAAAGTTTATTCTCTCCTTACTCTTGCTCACTCAATGACTACCTTCCACCCCTACCCCCATGTGAGGACACAGTGAGAAGATGGCCATTTACAAGCCAGGAAGCGGGCTCTCACCAGACACCAAATCTGCTGGTGCTTTGATCTTCCATTTCCCAACCTCCATAATGGAGAAAAATGTGTTTGTTGTTTAAGCCATCCAATTTATGGTATTTTTTTAAAAAACAGCCCTAAGACAGGCCACACGGCAAATAAATAGCACTTCCAGAATCCAAACTCAGATCTGCCCACTCCAGACCACAAATACCTTTTCCACTGTTCTTCCCTTGACCTGGGACTCGGGCCCCCAGGTGGACAACCTGCCCCTTGGGCACTCCCTTTTCAGTGAACCTGTTGTGGCCACTTCAGGGCCCCACCAAGATTTGAGATCCAACCCTCTCTCCATTAAAAGAATTCTTAGGGGGCTGGCTATGGGTTTCCTAAAGTATAATTACCAGGTGTGGACTTGTAGGTGAGTGGGAAATCCCAGGCACAGGGTGGTGGTCAGTCTCTTCCTCAGAAACCTTTGAATGTGGGGAGGTGTTTTAAGGTACTGTTAAAAATGCAGCCATTGGAGTTAAGGTTGTTGGATCTAGCAAATTACAGAAGACAGGATGCCCAGTTAACTTTGAATTTCAGACAAACAACGAATACATTTTAGCAGAAGTATGTCATGTGTTAGTATCAGTACGCACTAAAAAAAAAAAGTATTCTTTGTTTATCTAAAATTAATATTAAACTCAAAGGTTCTATGTTTTCTCTGGCAATCCTACCTGGGGTCAAACAGCCTTGGCTTCAATACCAGGTTGACGACTACCTAACTGTGTGGCCTTGGGCGAGTTAGTAACCTCTCTGTGCCTCAATTTCATCACCTGGAAAGAATGGCTGAGAAGTTTAAATGAAGTGATAAGATGCAAAGCATTTCGCAGATGTTTTTATTTATTTTCTTTCTTTCTCTGTGTATTCCCTCCATGGATTCCCCTCCCCTGATGCTCCGCTGGCTACTTACTCTTCCTGGAGTGTGCACCACCCCCCACAGGCCATACACTGGGTAGGGGGGAGCCTGTTTCATAGCTCAGAGGAAGAAGAGGGCTCATGTCTTTTATGCTCCTGCTTCCCAAGTGGCGCTAGTGGTAAAGAACTCGCCTGCCAGTGCTGGAGACATAAGAGACCTGGGTTCGATCCCTGGGTTGGGAAGATCCCCCGGAGAAGGGCGTGGCAACCCATGCCAGTATTCTAGCCTGGAGAATCCTATGGACAGAGGAGCCTGGGAGGGTTGCAAAGAGTCAGACATGACTGAAGCGACGGAGCACACACATGCAGTAATGTGCTTATCACTGCTCAGCATTCTCTTCAATTCACTGGGCCATCACAGGCCTCCAAGATCCTCATTATTCTTCATTTCCTTTCACAGATGGGAAAGAGGAGGTCAAGAATGGTGAATGTACTTGCCCAAGGTCACCCAGCTAACCCCGGGCCTATCTGGCCCCTCACCACCCTCTGCCATGCTTTCCTCACTTTCTGCATCCCCTTCCTTTGGGCCCAGGTTCTAGCTTACCGAGGGGATACCCCTGCTCAGGTTTAGGCAGTATGTGTAGGAAGCAGAGCAGCCTGAGAGAGGAGGCCAGGGGCCCTCCAGGCTGACAGGCTCCCTGGGTGCAGCACCATCCATCTCTAGGCCTCCCTCCCCCGCATCCCTCCCCAGCCTCGACCACGCCGATAGCTCTATCCTGCGGCAAAATGCACTTCTCTCCGATATGCCCAGCTGCACGTCTACTATGCATGCTAATCAGCGGCCAGTGCTTGCCAACAATTTGCTTCAGTTCTGGGGCTCATTCTGGGTTTATTTACTTTTTATATTTATACCTTGTGTGCAGAGATGGCTGATTTGAAGTAGGAACAGGGTCTGGGGAAGAGGCCCAGCAGAAATGGGAGGAATAAAGAAGTGAAAAGCTAGAAGCTGGGAGAGAATTCAGGGGTCACCTTTGCCATCCCCCTGCCTCCTGACAAGATTGCACCGAAAGGAGAACAGCACTTAAAACGATAACATGGAACCCTTCTAGAGTATCCCTGGTAGGCTTGGGAGGTGGGTCCAGCAGGGATTAGCAAGCCCATGTTAAAGAAGAGAAAATCAAGGCTCTGGGTATAATGTGATACACTGATTCTTCTAACCCAGATCTTTCGACTGTAGACATAAAGATTAAATAAACAAAGGTGAAATGAATAACGAGACTTCATTTTGTCTCCCCATCTCGTGTACTGAGTAGAAACTTGCACCCGGAGAGGGGAAGGCACCTAGCCAAGGTCACAGAATGAATCTGAAGTGGAACCAGGACTATCATGTCATCCTGCTGCCTTCCAGTCCTGACTTCTCTCAGTTGCATCCAGTAGGAAGCTGCCTAGGAGGGAGAAAGCTTCTCCTCATCTGCCATATCTACCAAGGGAAGAGGCCACCAGCCTCCTGAAAGCTCTTCCCATATAGTTCTCCACAAATTCGTGGCATTAATAATTTACATCTCTCCAAGTCCTTTCCTTGTGGCTCAGCTGGAAAAGAATCCACCTGCAATGCCGGAGACCTGGGTTCGATCCCTGGGTTGGGAAGATCCCCTGGAGAAGGGAATGGTTACCCACTCCAGTATTCTGACCTGGAGAATTCCATGGGCTGTATAGTCCATAGAGTGGCAAAGAGTTGGACATGACTGAGCATCTTTCACTCACTCAAGTCCTTTCTAACTGAACTTACCCCTTTCCCTCTGCTTCTCACTGTAAAAGGGAAGGCTCCTCCAGCTCTGTTGTTACCCCAAGGTTTGAGACGTAGTAAATACTTAGTAAGCTGTGTGCCATGAAGATACAAATGTATAGGGCAACTTGGCAACACCCTATAAGGGTGAAGAGAAGCACACACCCTCAGACCCAGTAAGACCCTGGTAACGTGTTCACACACAAATCCACCAGGAGATGCACACAGGGATGTTTCTCGTGGTGCCCTTTGTTTGAATGAAGCATGCAAAACCACCTAAGTGTTCGTCATGAGGAAGACAGATAAATACGTTGTAATGTGTTTATACAATGGAATACTATTTGGCAATGAAAATAAATAACCTTTAGCTACATTGTTAACACAGACATACATGGAGTGACAAAGCACATAAGGTTAAGTTTACACGGAATACCATAGTGCAAAGCTTTTGACACATAGAAATCAAGAGAGTGATTGACTACCTTGCAGAGGGTTAAGAAGGAGAATAGGATCAGAGAGGGTACAAAGAGAGCTCCAATGATATCTGTGAATCATTCCTGAAGCTGAATGATGGGTAATGGGCATTGTTGCGTTATTCTAGAGACCTTTTTGTATATCTGAAGTATTTTATTATATTAATAAAACAAATGGTAGAAGAAATAGATGAATGAATGAAAGAGTGAATGCTGCTTCTCTTCAGCCACAAGGCTGATTCTTCCGACTTTCCTTTGTTTTGTGTGTATCTCCCTCTCCAGGACTTCTGTGAGCTGTGAATCTAGCTAACCTGGGCTGGAATCCTGGCTCTGCCCCTTGCTGCCTTGTAACCTAGGGACCCGATTACTTCCTTGCCCTACCCACCTCAGGAAGTTATTTCTGAGCGTCTGCTAAGATGATGGGATGTCTTGGAACTTATCTAGTCCAATCCTCATTTCATAGATACCAAAAGGGAGGCCCAAATGGGAACCTCAGTCCCTACCATGGGAGCTAAGAGTATAATTGTTCCTTATCCTACCCATGACCAGACAGGGCCAAGAATGGAAGCAGATCGGATGGTTGTCAATACTTCAAGACTGCAGCACTGGTGAGGGAGGGAGAGACAGTGTGGTCCTGAGGTTGGGCCAAGGAAGGGGGGTTTCAGCCTCACCTGAAGGATCAGGCCCTCTGTTAGGTGGGGACCTGCCCCTATGAGGGGCTACTGGCTCAGAGCTTCAGGACTTATGTCAAGAGTGGCCTGCCTGGAGATAAAGAGCAGAACTCAGATTTGTGTATGGGGGGTGAGAAAGGGTACAGGTGGGAAGTTGTTTCATGAGGACAAATTTAGATCTCATCAGAATTTCTGACAATCAGAGGCCATAAGAGAAAGGACAGGCTGCCTTGAGAAAGAAGGCAGCAAACTGCCTGGACCCTCCCACCCTGGATTCAGGGATATTGTAATCATTAGAGTTAGCATAAATGTCTAAGTGGACAGATTTAAAGCTGATTATTCAGAAGGCAATTATCTGGATGAAAATGAAACAAGGAATCAAAGTCAACCCTAGAATAGGGAGGGAAAGAAGGGACACTGTGTTGCCCTGCCAGATGTTAGTTAGTTAGTTTCCCCTGCCAGCCACCAGGCTCTAATAGGCGTATTACCATCCCCACTTTCCAGATGAGGAAACAGGCCTGGAGAGGGCCAGGGAAGCAAAGATCTAAATCCAAAGCCTGGGCTCTTCACACCTTACTGTGACTTCATGGCTCCTTGGCCCTCTCTCCTGTCTGCCTGGTCCTGGGGGCTCTGGTGGAACAATGGTGGTCTGTCCAATCAGTTACTACCGAGAGAGGGGGCCAGAGAGACCACTGAGCAGGCCCTGTAGCCCAGCCAGCCCGTTGGCTTCTGTTGCTCTTGGGCCCCAGCCGGGCGCTCCTGGGGCGAGTGGAGGCCCTGGAGCTGGCGTCTGCTGCAAGCCTAGGTCTCCTGTGGAGAACCCCTTCAAGGGCTGCCCTTGTCCCTGCTCTAATTATACAAACAATTTTGCTTGGCTTCTCCAAATAAACAGTGTGCAGTCTGCGGGCCATGGCATGCTGGGAAATCTGAAATGAGAAGCTGCCACTAATGGGCTCCTTAGCTGCAGGGCTATACGGATTGCTTAAAAGGCTGGGTCTGACCAGCCTCTGCTACCTTCCTGACCAGGCCCTTCCACACCATACTATGCACCCCACACCACACAGTCTGGGCCCTCATCTCCCCCTCACCATGCCCACCTGCCTGCAGCCCTCACTCGACACAATAATTAGCTAGGTTGCATGAGAGTCACATTTCTGAGCCCTGTAGATGGGGAGGGCTCCTGCAGATGGGGGTTTCAAGGGAGGGGTGTGTACATATGGATAGGCACATGTGTGCAAGTGTAGGGCTGTGTGTGTGCACAAGGAGTGTATATGTGCATGTGTGTGTGTGTGTGTGTGTGTGTGCATGTGTGGGCGTATATCTATAAGCAGGAGTGTTTTTCAGGGCATGGTGGGATTCCTTGAGGCTAAGTACTGCTGGCTTGAGGGACAGAGTTTCACAGTGGGGCGAAAGCACACAGTGTATATACTGGAGGGCAGGGAACCGAAAATGAGATCATCAGCAGGTAAGTATATAGAAGCCCACGTCTAAGATCCTCTCCCCCAGCTCTGTATGGGTTACCAGGCACTTTCACATCCATGGATCCTCCCAACAAGCCTGTGAGGCTGGGTGTCTGCTTACTACCCAAGGTCACACAGCTCAGAATTGGAATGCAGATTCCCGACTCCCAGAGTTGTTTACCTGACATCATTTGCTTCCCTGAAAAGTTGTTTCTTGCTGTCAGAAGGACTTCTCCTGCAATGTCAGCTCTTTGAGGGAAGGGCCTACTTTGTTCATCCCTGCCTAGTGGAGTTTTTAAGTTCATGGGCTCTGAAGCTAAACTGCCAAGTTTAAACCCATCTCTGTGACTTACTTGCTGTAGAATCTTGGGCAAGTTACTTAACCTCTTTCAGCCCCATTTTTCTCATCTGTAAAATGGGGGTTTTAACTGTAACAACTTCACTGGGTTGTTGTGAGATTTAATGGATTCATGCATTAAATCCATTTGAATTTGATGGGCCTTCTGGACCTCTCAAACTTCACTGTCTGTGGCTCCCCAGGTGTCATTTCCTCTGAGTCCCCATTCGTGGATTCCCTTGTTCCGCCCTGGCCAGCGGCATCCCCTCTACTCAGCTCATGCTCCCAGTATCCAAGCCCCGCATCTCCCCCCACAACACACACCATACCATCAATCCCATCTCCAGCCCTCCTCCCCCAACACACACACCATTCAGCCCTCACTGTCATCATCAGAGAAACTCTCCCTTCAGGCTTAACTTTCCATCCTCTCCCCCTTGAAGGAGACTATTTGAGGAGCAGTTTATTGAAATCCATTCAGATGGTTTTGAGTTACCAGAGGGAACGAAAGAGGGAGAAAATAGAAGAGGAGAGGCGACAGAGCCAGTGAGAGCCAGCCTGAGAGAGTGCACAGAAAAAAAACCAACGGAAATAAGAGTGCCTTAGAGAAGAGAATTCCTTTTCTGCTCTTCTCAATGAACACTGAGAGACAGAAAAAATTGCCAATGACCTGGCCATATAAGTTTGTAACGCTCTTCGTGAGTGGAGAGGACTACTGTAGCAACAGAAAAGAGCAGTAGTGTGGGGCCTCTGTCTTGAGGCTGCCCGGGAGTCCTGGGTTTTTGGCCAACCTCTGCCTCAAAGTCATTATGTGGACCTTGGCCGCGTCTCTTCCCCACTCTGGGGCTGGTCTTCCAGACAGAGTAGGAGGTGCCTGGAGCTGGGGAAGGGGGGAGTAGCTTAATGAGTACTCATGAGGCAAGTACTATTATTGTCCCCATTTTAAGGATGAGGAAACTGAGGAACAGGAAAGTAATATGCTCAAGTTCATGGAACTGAAGAGATAGAGACAGGACTTGAACCCAAGGCAGTCTGGCTCCAGAGGCTGCACACTTGAGGACTATACCACTTCCCACTCTGTTGGAATGGTCTTTAAGGGCCCTTCTAATTGCACCACCTTGGATCTGTCACTTCCCCACTCTGAATCTCAGTCTACCCATATGTAATGTCTGCTTCATTAACCTTATCTCGCAGGGTTGTGGTGAGAAGCCCAAGGTTAGAGAACATACATTGTCAACCACAAAGCCAAAATCAGACCTTAGAGACACAGATTTGGTGGACACTGCCTCTGTGGGGACCCTGCTCTAAAGGCCTGAGTGCTTTGTATGCATTATCTCATTTAATCTCCTCCCCCATCCCTGGTGGCTCAAACAGTAAAGAATCAGCCTACAATATAGGAGACATGGGTTTGATCCCTGGGTCAGGAAGATCCCCTGCAGAAGAAAATGGCAACCCTCTCCAGTATTCTTTCCTGGGAAATCTCATGGAAAGAGGAGCCTGGTGGGCTACTGTCTGTGGGTCACAAACAGTTGGACACAACTGAGAGACTAACACTTCACTTTCTATCCCATCTTCTAAACCTTACCCAGGTCACCACAGGTAAGGGCCAGACCCAGGGCTCGAGTTCCCAATCTCAACCTTTGAGTGGCTTGTATCTAAGGTACTGCAAAGCCTGGGGAGGTCATTCCCAGCCCAGTCTGTACTTTAGAACCACCTGGGGAGCTTTTAAAAACTCGATCCTGGCCCCACCCCAAAACAATTAAATCAGCATCTCTGGAGATTGATCTTGATATTTTTGTAAATCTACCTAAGTGAGTCTAATGTGCTGCCAGGGTGGCCTAGGGAACAAGGACAAAAATATTATAATGATGGGGTGGGGGACCAAGTCCAAGTTGGGGTCAGGGCAGGGAGGAGGGAGCAGGCTGAATGGGCTCTGGAGGCTCAGCATCCCATAATATCCCAGAGTTGGAGGAGAGCCCTTGAAACCAAACAGCCCTTTTTACAAGGGAGAGCCTGAGGCCCACAGAGGAGAAAGCTCTTGCCCAAGGGAACCAGAGGGGAAGACACATCTGGAATTTCATTCTGTTTCCCTGACTCTTAATACATAACACTTTCCACTGCCCTGGGCAGTAGGACCCACCTTTTACAGATCCCCCTCCTCCCATTTTATAGATTAGGAAACTGAGGCTCAGAGGTGCCTGCGACTGAGCTGCCCAAGAGCTTACAACCAAAAAAAGCCTCAGAGCTGGGAATTCCAAAGCTGTCAGGCAGGCTTCCTAACCTGGGCTCCACCCCTGGCCCACTGAATCCTAGGTAATGGTTGGGAGGCACTAGATAGGAGGGAAGGCTGCTGGGTTAAAGCAGGGAACAGGGGCCCTGAGGCAGTCTTCACTTTTTGGGCCCCAACCCAGGCCTTCCTGGTTGGGCCTGCCCCACCCCCTAATGTTGGTGGAGTGGTTTCGGGGCCAGCACGGTGGGAAGGAAGGCTTTCAAGGGCTCGGAGCCCCTTCCCCTCCCCCCCTGGGCTCCTAGGGCCTGGAATTCTTTTAATGGGAGACAAAGCCTTTAATTCCAAGAGATCAGATGAAAAGATCCAAATGCAAATGTACGGGCTTGGAAGCCGCTGGTGAGAATAGGCTGCCTTCAAAGTGTGAATGACGAAATGCCTCAGCTGGCTAGAGAGCAGGGGTGAGAGCAACCGCCCAGCCAGGCAGCCTGGCCAAATCGGCTCCCTCAATTGCTTCAATTCAGTAATTGACTGTTCCAAAACAGCTCAGGCCCCCAAGCCCCAGGCTTGAAAAGAGTCCCACGGACCTGTGCTGGCAGCTAGGCTTAGTTGTGTGACCTGGGGCAATTCACTCCATTTTTCTCATCACCTCAGTTTCTTCATCTGTGAAATGGACTTGGTGGAACACTTTGTGATCGTGAGGCTGAAAGAAGAAAACAGGTCTGAATTGCCTAGCATGGAGTGGGTGCTAAGGCAGCTCAGTGGCCTTCTTGCTCACCACCAATGCCCATCTTGCTATCCGCACTTGATCGAAGCTCCATACTAATGCTCCTAACTTTTCTGCATCCAGATCTCCATGGCACGCTAAACTCCATACCATCACCCCCCTGCAAAGACAAGCAACCCCCAAATGAGGAAAATATCAGCTGATGGGCATGGCATTGGTGCTCTTCTCCCTTCCAGAACTAGAGTCCCATTTTTCTGAGCATCACTGATTGGCGGGCTTTGAGCCTCAGTGACAAGGTGGCAGGGAGGAGGGGTGTGGGCAGGAGGCAAGGTGTTTAGCAAGAGGAGCAAGCACCAGTGATGACAGAGAGATAGGAAGTGTTTAGGGAAGGGTGTAGGAGAATCAGTGTAGTGCGGAGAAAGTAGGAGATGCTTAGGGTGAGTGGGAGCTAGAGGACGAGATCCTAGAGCCCCTTGAGGATTGCATAAGGAGCCTAGCTTTACTCCAAATGCAGGAGAAGCCAGTGGTGGGTGTTGAGCATGAGTGAGCCACAATCTGATTTACATGTTTATTCCACCCCTCTGGCTGCTGGGTGGAAAATTAATTTTAAGGAACAGAAGTGGAAACAGGGAGACTAGGGAGGAGGCTATTGCCCTTGGTAGGCAAGAGGTGACGGCAGTGTGGATGGGGGTGGGAGCAGTAGAAGAGGAGAGCTAAGGCCTTGCTTGACAGCACCCGGATGGGGTTCTGGGCAGGAGGGAGGGAGAGGGCAATGGTGCCACATTCAGCACAAGCCGTTCACAGTATGTTGTCTGTGGGCTCTAGAGACGTCAGTCACAGAAACTCCCCAGGGACATTGGGTGGAGGAGGGAGCAATTCTCTCTCAGAGCTCATGACTAAGGTCTGAGACCTCTACCTGGACCAGTTCTGCCTTCCTTGTAATGGACAATTCCAGAGAAGGCATTTATCCCCAGGCTCCCTCTGCTGCCCCACCCCCACCCTCAGTAGGCTGCTGGGTTTTTCTTTCCTCTCTCCCAGAGAGGACCTCTCCTCCAAGGAAGTTATCCCCATAAGGCAAGAAGCTCAGTGTGAGGATGGGAGGGGGCACTGTAGAGCTATGTGACCTTAGCAAATCACCGCCCCATTCTGGTTTTCAGCTTTGCCTTTTCTATAAGGTTGGCATAATGATAAAAGGGGGCTTCCTGGTGGCTCAGATGGTGAAGAGTCTGCCTGCAATGTGGGAGACCCGGGTTTGATCTCTGGGCCGGGAAGATCCCCTGGAGATTGGCATGGCTACCCACTGCAGTATTCTTGCCTGGAGAATCCCATGGATAGAGGAGCTTGGCAGGCTATAGTCCATGGGGTTGCAAAGAGTTGGACACAACTGAGCGAAAATGGCAGCCTCTCTGGGGCAAAGGTGCTGGTAAGGCCATGGCCCTATTTGCTGGGAGAAGGGGTTGGTAAGGAAGGAGGAGGGATTTGTGTTCTGGGAGGCCCTTGTCTGCTGTGTTGCCGTGTGTGTGTGCATGCGTGTGTGTGTGTGTGCTCAGTTGCTCAGTTGTGTCCAACTCTTTTGTGACCCCATGGACTGTAGCCCGCCAGGCTCCTCTGTCCATGCGATTTCCCAGGCAAGAATACTGGAGCGGGTTGCCATTTGCTACTCCTGGGATTTTCCCAACCCAGGGATCGAACCAGTGACTCTTGCATTTCCTGCATTGGCAGGTGGATTCTTTACCACTAGTGTCACCTGCGAATAGGGAAAGTATTCGTTTCAGTATCAAGTGCTAGTCACTTCGGGGATCAAAGTCTGTTACCTGCATATCAGGACTGGCTGCTGTAGAACCTAATGGGGGCTCTGGAGAGTCCTGGGGTGAGGTTTGATCCTAGGAGCTTTATAATGTATCTTCAACCCTCTGTGATGGCTGCTTCTTGGCTCCAGAGGGACTTGGGGTGGGAGCTGATGTCTTCCCTTTTGCCTTCTCCACGTCTGTTTCTCCATCTGGAATCTGTGGAGAAGATGCTTGATCAGAAAAAAATGGAGCAAAGGGAAGAAGGGAAGGGGCCAGGCTTAGGCCAGAGTAGGGTGTGGAGTACAGGCTGAGAGCCAGGGAAGGAGCTGGGGGTAGAATTGCAGAGAAGAGGCTGACTCAGGCAGGTGTGTTGGGTGGAGCTCAGGAAAGCCGCTGAGGCAGGTTCAGATAACTGAGCAGATGCTGAGCTGCGGGCCTAGAGCCCAGGGAGCTCATGGATCCGGGAACAAACAGCCAAGAGGGCGCACAGCTTTGCCCTGTGACCAGCGGAGGGGCCACCATGACCCCAAAATGTCTGGTCTTGAGTGGAAGCAGCTGATAGGAGCGTGACAAGGGAAAGCCTGGGGTAAGGCAATACTTCAGCAATTGTCAAGACATAGCAGCCCTATTATTGGCCTTAGCTGGGTCGTTTGCTTTGCTAATGGGTACCGCAAAGAGGACAGAGGGATGGGGAGAGAAGAGTCTAGAACCCTGGGGGAGGGCAATGACAGGAGGGTCCTGTAGGATAAGGAGAGATGGATGTTTTGGGGTTAGAGTTAGAGGAGTCACTTAGCCTCTCTGGGCTTAAGCCGCATCTGGGTGCCAGGCTGCTATGAGGACACAATTCAGCACTGTTGGACCCAGAGCCTGTGGATAAAGCTGGTAAGTAGGGTCAAAGACCCTAAATATCCAGTCTTCCCTTTTTGCTGCCTGCCTCCAAGCCCAGGCAGCGGCAGGTAGCTGGCTCACTGCTCTTCTTCCATTCAGTCACTGGGTGGCTGCATTTTCTTCCCTTTTATGTGTTTTACTTTCTTTCCTGTTGTCAATCAAAACCCCTGCTGAAGCCAGTGTGGCTGGGCAGGCTAAGAATGTGCCTGAGCATCAGACCCGGCCCAGGAGGGCTCACGTGTCTGCTTATCCACCTGAACAGCCGCATCTGCTGGGCGGGGGTGAGGGCCAGGCATGCCACATCTGCTCCCCACATTGCCCATCTCAGGCCCTGCAGTTGCCCAGGAGGAAGTGGCAGCCCAGCTGGGAGAGACAAGAAAGGAAAGAAGCAGAATGAGTGACTCTAGAGGGGTAGAAAGGGCCCAGAGCAAGAGCATACAGCAAGGGTGGGATTTGACATGGCAGCAAGCAAAGCTTCCTCCCCAAAAGGTACCTCTGTGAAAGACAGACAGAAGCAGGGGAAAGAAAGGCTGAGGCCAAAAGATGTAGAGTAAGGAATGGGGAGATGTTAGGGACTCAGAGGCCCAGCAGAGAGCCCAAGGGAGACCTTGCGAGATTCAGAGGGTGAGAAACAGAGGAAACCAGGAGTGAAAGAGAAACCCGGGAGTGGGAAACGGTATCACAAGTGGGAGGAAACCATTCGGGGCTGGGAAGCTCGTTTTGCTTTGTGCACCCTTGTCCTTGGCGAGCTGGGATCAGCGGCTCTGCAGTCCCAGCCCGTGATGACCCTCATTTCACAGAAGGGTGCAGGGCAGCAGAGACAGAGAGGAAGTGTGCTATTCGGTGCAGGAACCAAGACATTTGAGACAAGAAATGAGTAATCAGGGATTTGTGAAAGCAGAAGAGGAGACGGTGAGCTGGCTGTGCCGTGTGTGTGTCTGTCTGTCTGTCTGTTTGTCTGTCTGTCTGTCTGTCTGTCTGTCCGTGTGGTGGGGCAGCGGGAGATCAGGGAGGCCCCCACCCACCCAAAAGCAGAGGGAAAAGGAGGAGACGAGATTGGAGAAGATTCTGGCAGATGCTGATGAAATAGGAACTCCTGAGGCTGGGAGAAGGAGGGCCAGGAGACAGTGCTGTTCTCAGGACCACAGGTGGGCCAGTTGGGAGCAACTGGCAACCAGTGTGCACCAGGGAGGTTGAATCTCAGCTAGCCACAGGCTCCTGACCCTGTCGGAGAAAAACCAGCCTGAGAAAAGGGACAGGTTTCGGACTGCACAGGCTTTCCCTCAGGAGTGTGCATAAACAAAGACACACACAGCCACAGGGACACAGACACACAGAGGCATATTCTCTCTCTCTTTCAAACATGAAAATCTAGGCTAGATTCTAGACTGAACTGGCTAACACAGGAAGGTAGTTTCTAGAGATGCCATATTAAACCTAGAAGGAGCCGAGAATCCCTTGACACACACAGAGGCACCATGAAGTCCTTTGATGGATGAAGGCAATGAGGGCAAGGGGCTACCCCCGGTCACAGCAAGAGCCCAGAACCTGCCTCTCCTGTGACTGGAGGGAGCAGGGAGCTCTGGGACCAAGGAAGAAGGCACCAAGATCAGAGGAGATAGGGGCAGCAGGGTTGTGAAGGAGAGCACAAGAAACACCCACTTTTACTGAGCATTTACTTGTATGATGACATTTGCCAAGCAATACTCCGGGTGTTCACTGCCCCCTCTTAAGTCTCACATAAATCACATGCGGCAGGAATTGGAGTTGGCGCTATTTTTATCCGTAAGGAAGCTGAGCTTTGGAGAGGTAAAGGGACTTGCAGCTAGTAAGTAGAAAATCCAGGTTTGTCAGAGCCCGAGTTCAGGGCTTCAACTCTAGTGGGAAGTGGACCCCCATGGTGGCCAGGCGAGGGAGGCAGAGTAGATAGGCTGGTACACTGTGACAGCTTCTTGATCAGCACTGTCTTTACTCCAGGGTCCCTACTTCCTGGCCCACTCAGGAGAAGAGCTTTGGTACCATCTTTCCTGCAGTCTCTCCTGGAAGCAGTGTGTTGCAGGTGCTAAGTTCCTTCAGTCATGTCGGACTCTTTGCGACCCCATAGATGGTAGCCCCGGAGAAGGCGATGGCACCCCACTCCAGTGCTCTTGCCTGGAAAATCCCATGGATGGAGGAGCCTGGTAGGCTGCAGTCCATGGGTCGCGAAGAGTCGGACACAACTGAGCGACCTCACTTTGACTTTTCACTTTCATGCATTGGAGAAGGCAATGGCAACCCACTCCAGTGTTCTTGCCTGGGGAATCCCAGGGACGGCAGAGCCTGGTGGGCTGTCGTCTATGGGGTCGCACAGAGTCAGACACGACTGAAGCGACTTTAGCAGCAGCAGACTGTAGCCCTCCAGGCTCCTCTATCCATGGGATTCTCTGGGCAAGAATACCGGAGTGGGTTGCCATTTCCTCCTCCAGGGGATCTTCCTGATCCAGGGAATGAACCTGCATCTCTGTCTCCTGCATTGGCAGGCTGGTTCTTTACCACTAGCACCACCTGGGAAGACCCTCCAGGAAGCAGGGCCACTGGCTAACCAGATTGTGAGGACAGGAAGTTGTCATTCTTTCTCCAGAACAAAGATCTCTGACCTCAGCCACAGCGCGGCTGCATCTGGGCTCAAGGGGAGGTCCAGGGATGTGGTAAGCTGTGCACTGACCCTGCCCCATGGGCAGGCCCAAAGCCAGCTTTCTACTTACAACTCTGCTGAGTGACACATAACAAGTGCTCCGCCTCCCCCTCCTCTGGGTCTCTGTGCCCCCATCTGCACCGTGAGGCGTGGGTCTAAGTTGTCCGAGGGCTTGGTCAGCTCTGACAGTCTAGGAATCTGTGACATAAGGACAGCATCTCAGGAAGCCTATGCCAAGCAGCACGTGAGTGCTACACTCCTCAAAGTGTAGGCAGAGCTCACAGTAAGCGAGGTCGCAATGGGTGGAGTAGCCAGTGAGGACAGATGGGCTTTCATTCCTTCCTTCAAGTGGGCACCTACTATACGCCAGGTGCCCTGCTGGGTACTGGCAATGTAACCAGCAGCCCCTCTCCTCAAGGAATGGTCCCGGCTACCAGATCAGCTGCGCTGCCTAAGGGAAGAAATGGAGCCACGGACGTTAAAAGCATGCTCTACCCTGCCCTCTCTGTTGCTGTTGCTGGGTCTCTGTTTCTCTCCTCCTCCTTCTCTCCCCCTTTGTCTCTTCCCTTTTCTCTCTGCCTTCCCCCTTCCCTCTTTGTATCTCTGTCTACCCTTCCCTTCCCCAAGTCTCACTGATAATGGGAGTAGGGAGTGGGGATCTGAGGGGTGGGAATTCCCACTTGAGTTCCCCTGCCAGCCTGGATGAGGACATTTGGAAACCAAGAGGGGAGTATATTAGATAAGATGATTGGCCAAGGCCTGGCCTGGCCACTGTGGCCCAGGGTCATGGGGTGAGACAGTTACCAGGCAGGGGGCACCTATGGGCACAGTCCTCAATCAGTGGGAGAATGGCCTGTTGCCAGAACTGACTCCCCTCTCCCCAGTACAAAGTTAGGGCAGGGCTACCGCGGGGAGAATGGATCCCCAGGGAGGGCTGAGGGGCAGAGCGAGGGGCTGGAACCAAGGGATGGGTTTTTGGACAGATGCCACCTGTTATTTTCATGTCAGAAATTCCAGTGGGGACTGGAGTTGAGGTGTCTGAGATGAGATAAAAAGAGAGCTCTGGGAATGGAATCGGTCAGATGACCTGGGTTCAAGGTCTTGTGTGAATAACCTCCCTGAGCCTCAGTTTTTTCAAGAGTAAAACAGAGATAATACCAGCCACCAAGAATGGGACCTACATGATGCAATGTAAGTGACAGTGCTTTACAAATGAGAAGGACTGGCTGATCCCTTCCAGAGGGCAAGGATGGCAGGCCAAGGGACCAGGGAATGAAGTCAGACTTCAGAGGGGACTTCCTGACCTGCAGAAGGTAGAGCTGGGGAGGAGAATGTTTTGAGGGTAAGTGTCACTGTGGCATTGAAGTGAGGAAAGCCTGTACTATAGTCACTGACTGGCTGTCGAATGCCCTGGGTTCTGAAGGCTGGAGTAGAGCATCCTTTACTGGGGGGATGTTACCCAGTACCCCTCATCAAACACAGACGCAGTGTCCTGGTGGTGGCAAGAGCACTTACTTTGGCATCAGAGGGTCCAGGGCACAAATCTTGGTTTAGTCCCTTCCCTGCTTTGTAGCCTTGGACAGACACATCAGCTACCTTAGAGCCCTCAGTTTCTTCACCTGTAAAATGGGCTCATCCAGCCTTGCTTCTCAGGTTTATACAGCTCTTGGTGAGTGTTCAACACATGAGTTTCCAAATCCCTTCTCTCCTGAAGTAGCCTCAGTTTCTTCCATTTCCACAGAACGGGGGTTAGACTAAATAAATGATCTATCAGATTGTATTCAGCCCTAACATGCAGTAGGCAAGCCATGAATATCATTTATGTTTTCTGACCCTGTCCGGTGAGTCAGTCCCTCACAAGAACTTGACTGAGTGGGTGCTCTGTTAGGTGCTGGAGGATGAGGGTATTACAGAAGTCACAGAAAAGTAGGGGTCCTGGGGCCCAGAGCCTCAGAGAGAAGGGCTGTCAATCTGCTTTTCTCCCACAGGAGAGCCTTGTTACCACCCAGAGATAGCCCCTGACCAAGCCTGGGTGCCACTGCTGGAGACCCCATTGACTGGCTAAGGCTGGAGGGAGATCTGGGGCTGGGGTGGAGCCTCAGGAGCTTGGCTACAGCAGCTGGGAGCAGAGAAGCCCCGCCCACACAAGCCCATGTGTTTCTCTTCCTCAGGAAGCAAAAAGAAAGACTTAAATGATTTAGATCTCAGGGGGGAAAAAAGAACAGAATTAGAACCCAAATCCACATCTGGCCTGACAATATGTCTAACCCTAAGTTCTCTGCCCACCGAGGTGTGGGGACAGGGGATGGGGGCTTGGGCCTGGGACAGGAGAGCAGCTGGTTGCTCCTTCCTAGCTGCCTTTCTGGTGACATCACTGGCAACAGAGGCGCCCATGTGGGGCAGCACTGGCCGCCCCCATCTGGATCCACCCAGAGTGAGTAAGGAGAAGTGATTGGGCTTCTGAAGAAAGCCAAGGTTTCTGGGACTCAGCTGGGAGCCTCTCAGGACCTCATTCTCTCCAGTTACAAAATGGGTCCACCCTGCTGCCTTCCATGCAGCGCAGAGTGATATTGTGATTGAGCCTCATCTGCCGGGAAAGGTGAGCAACACATACACGTGTGAGCCCTTGGAATACATGCCATGCACCTTGAAGTTCCCAGCATTAGTGTCACTGAGCCTGCCCTGGGAGTAGGGGTGGGGCAGAGGTGGACAGTCCCCCCATGTTCCCTCCAGCCATTCAGAATCATTTCTGACAGAGACAGGCAGAACTGGCACTGGTAGAGCCCTTAAAGCTGCTTCACAGGGGAAGTGACCTGTCAGGATCACCCAGTGACATAGGAGCAGTGGTAGGATTTGCCCTTGGGTCTCCCGCCTCCTGGGGCTTCCCAGGTGGCCCTAGTGGTAAAGAACCTGCCTGCCAATGCAGGAGATGTTAGAGATGCGGGTTTGATCCCTGGGTCGGGAAGATCCCCTGGAGGAGGGCATGGCAACCCACTCCAGTATTCTTGCCTGGAGAATCCCATGGACAGAGGAGCCTGGTGGGCTACAGTCCATGGGGTCTCAAAGAGTCGGACACAACTGAAGCGACGGAGCACGCGCACACAGCCCTGACCCAGTCTGGGACTCACCACAGCTCCTAGAACCTCGGGACTCTCCAGGTGAAGGGCTGCCAGATAAAATACAAGACATCTAGTGAAACTGAAATTTGAGATAAAGAATGAGTAATTTTTTAGTATAAGTATGTCCTAAATAGTGCATGGGACATGGGGCTTCCCTGGTGGCTCAGACGGTAAAGCGTCTGTCTGCAATGCGGGAGACCCGGCTTCGATCCCTGGGTCGGGAGGATCCCCTGGAGAAGGCAATGGCAGTCCACTCCAATACTTGTACTAAAAGAAAAAAGTGTTGCTTATCTGAAATTGAGATTTTAATTGGGTATACTGTATTTTTATTTGCTACATTTGGCAACCCTACTCCTGCCAGGCTGCCTTACGGAGCAAGGAGGCAGTGGCTGCCTTAAGGCCTCTGGCCCATGGGGCGGGGACTTCCCACTTTCAAATCCCCAGGCCTTAGCCGATCAGCTGGAACAGCTTGCTGGCTGAGAGAACATGTTTAATTTGGTCACTCATTAATTTGCACAGCCCTCTCCCTTAGTCCTCCTGGGCCTGGTGCTGCTCTAATGAGTTGAGGTTGGTAATGAACAGAAATCCCTTCATGTGGAACAACCTTGGTCTCTGGGCACTGGGTGGGCCAGCACCTCAGCTAACCTGCCTCAAGAGCAGACTATGGCAAGGGAGGCCCTGCTTCTCATGTTGGCCTCAGGTCTGAAACGGAGCTGAGCGGCTACTGTCTCACACCTGACTGACGCTGGGGGGACAGAGAGAAGGTTGCTGACCCAGGTGGGAGGCTGGGTGGCAAAGTCCGACTCTGTGCGACCCCATAGACGGCAGCCCAGCAGGCTCCCCCCCCTTCCCTGGGATTCTCCAGGCAAGAACACTGGAGTGGGCTGCCATTTCCTTCTCCAACCTCTATACCAGGACTTAAAACACTGGGCAAAAAAATTCTGATCTGGCAGGGCCATAGAAGAAGCCTGAGCCTGGACTTGCAGAAGCACTCAAGGTGACATTCCCCAAAGAGCACTACTTGGAAATATTCTGTGGAAAAAGGCTTTTGTGGTCAAATTTGTTTGGGAAACACAATAGATCGACACACACACACACACACCCCATCAGCGGTTTGTTTATAGTGAGCTTTTTGAAGGCTCTGCAAAGTCTTGCAATAAACAAACAAAATTTTTTATATTGGTTTAACTTGACATTTTCCATACTTATTTGACATTGAATCTTTTTTTTTTGTCATAACGCTGCTTACCTTCCCAGGTATTGATACTCTCTGGGAAACATGGATACAAGGCATTCTGTGGGCTGTGTCTCTGTGAGGGCAGTGGTCACTGGAGAGTAGCCAGGATTTCTGGATCCTAGAGGCCATGACTGCTGAATCCCATCACCCTGACCTGGTGTCCAGGCCTTAGCTCAGCCCCTTTGCCCCCTCCGTGCCTTCATTTCAAATGAATCTTTTTTCCCCAGGCTCTGTCTGTGCACGTGACGATGAATGTCTGTGTGTGCGTGTTCTTACATATATCTATGCATGAGTACATGTAGGGACACCAGTCGCACGTCTTTAAGCGTGGGCTAATCCAGAGAGCCCAAGAATGTAGAAATTGGAGACAGAGAAAGTGAAAGTGAAGTCGCTCAGTCATGTCCGACTCTTTGCGACCCCATGGACTGTAGTCTACCAGGCTTCTCTGTCCATGGGATTTTCCTGGCAAGGTACTGGAGTGGGTTGCCATTTCCTTCTCCAGGGGATCTTCCCAACCCAGGAATTGAACCTGGGTCTCTACATTGCAGGTGGATGCTTTACCCTCTGAGCCACCAGGGAAGCCCCTGAGGGAGAGAGAGAGAGATTAATTTTAATAGATTTTCTTTCCTGGCCCACTCTTTTGGGTAACTTCTTTCACCATTTCACCCACAAAGAAACATTCTAGAAGTCAGCTAGGGACAAAGTCCACACTGGTCACACCATCTGCCTGAGCTTATGGGCTGTTTCCTTTTAGGACTGTGGAGCGAGGTCCCACAGTTCATTGCCCATGGGCCTGGCCTGCAGCCGTTGAGAAAGATAGCAGAGAGAAGCAGAGGCTGCATCCCAGGCCCTGCCGTGCCAGTTTAAACATTTATTCTGTTTCTGGCTCTTTGGGAAGATTCTAGAAATGGCAGGAGGATCTTCACTTTCATTCACCTTAGAACTGAATGTCAGTTCCACAAGGGTAGGGACCATGTCTGTCTTATTATCCCTGTATTCCTAGTGTCTAACACAAGGCCTGGCATGTAACGTGTATCTGTGTATACACACATGGGAATGCATACATATAACAAATATTTATTGAGCATTTACTGTATGCTAGGCATTATCCTCAGGCTTCCCTTGTAGCTCAGTCGGTAAAGAGTCTGCCTGCAATGCAAGAGACTCGCGTTCCATCCCTGGGTTAGGAAGATCCCCTGGAGAAGGAAATGGCAACCCATTCCAGTATTCTTGCCTGGAGAATCCCATGGACAGAGGAGCCTGGCAGGCTTCAGTCCATGGGGTGGCAGAGAGTCGGACATGACTGAGTGACTTTCACTTTCATTTTTCATGCATTATCCTAAGAACTTCATACGGAATAACCTATTGAATCCTCACAATCACTTTCTGAAACAAGTACTATTATTATACCCATTTTACAAATGCAGACTCTGAGGTACCGGGGGCAAACCAACTCACCCTAAGTCACAAAGCCAAAAAGTACAGGCAGGGTTTGACACATGCAACCTGTCCTGAGCTCTAAACTACTGTTCCGTACTTGGTGGTTCAATGAACAGTTGGATGAATGTATGGACGCACACATGCATGAATGAATGAATAAAAGAAACACTGGGTGACGGGTGGCGCACAGGCTTCTGGCAGCCTGACGCTAAGCATCCAGCTCTGCCAGAGCCTCCCTCCAGAAGCAGCATAACACGGGGGAGCAAGCCCTGCCAGCCACCCACACCAACGTCACCTCTTTCTTCTCTCCCTCCTTCCCTCCAGGCCTTTGCCATCTTTTCCTGTCACCCTCCACCTTCCCCACTGATCCTCCCTAGCCACTCCCAGCCCACAAGCTCCTGGGCCCGCCTGCTTGCCAAAGTCCCCTCTTCCTTGCACGCGTGCTTGTGCACCGAGAAGCCCACAAGCTGTTTACCAAAGCAGGGAGCTGCCTCACCCACGTTGCTGCGCGCCTTTGATGTCCCTTCCTGGCAGCTGCACGCACCGAGCCACCCTTCACAGGCTTGGGTTCCAGAGGCTGGGTGCCAGTCAAGAAGCTCCACACACAAAGGCCTAGGCCCGAGAGGAACGTGGGTCATTGGAAACCAGCAAACAGGAGGCCTCGGAGGGATAGCCAGCCTGCTGAATGGCACTGGGACATCTCAGACTCCTCGGGACCTGGGGGTCTCTCACTCAGCAGCCTCCCATTCAGGATGTTTCCAGGGACTATCTGCTATCTGCTAACATGATTCATAAATAATAAAACCCACCCCTCACACTGGTATAGCAGTTTAGAATTGACAAAGTACATTTGTACCCATTCACCTAATCAATCTACATTTTGGCAGAACTGGCAAAAAACTTTGGAGGCATGATGCCTGGGTTTGAATCCTGCTTCCTAGCTGTGGCACATAGGAAAAGTCACTTATACCCTAGAACCAGTGTCCACATCTTTAAAACAAAGATGATAATAACAATGGCTAGCTCTAGGGTTGCTGAGGAAGGAAATGAGCCAAACTGTGTATTGTACTCAGAGTGATGGCTGCTATGCAGACTCATGCCATTTATTGAGTTTTTACTATATGTCAGAGGAGATCAGCCCTAGATGTTCTTTGGAAGGAATGATGCTGAAGCTGAAACTCCAGTACTTTGGCCACCTCATGCGAAGAGTTGACTCACTGGAAAAGACTCTGATGCCGGAGG